>NW_028247806.1:0-19781 GCF_964263255.1 Lissotriton vulgaris | reverse complement strand
TTGGGTCCATCGCCTCAAAACGAGTGTAACTGGGCTAAATGACAATATCCTGTGGCTCAGCCTGAGTAACTAAACTGTATGACATCCCAAATGAAAATGGGACACTCTCCCTTAAATGCATAAACAAGGGCTTTTTTCAACCGCCATATCCGGCATTCAAGACTGAGGTACCCATGTATCCCCCAAAATATTCATCATGAGTATAAAACCTGAAGAAGGAATGTCCTCAGACATACCCCAATCCCAGAGGGCTGTCACCTAACCCTATTTTTAAGTTCTACTGTCTCCAATAATAAGGGATCAAAGATCAGCTAATTTAGTTCGCCAAAAATGGTCCTAAACCCCATTATAATATCTGCCTCAAAGTTCTTTTTTTAGCAAAATAGTGAATTTTCAATGAGTCTGTCCTCTGTGTCTAGCAAACATCGAAATTTTTAAGACAGGAAACAAAGCAGCCTCTGTTTACGGGTCTGAGAGGCAGAGACAGCACAAGCATCTGCGAAGGGGTAGCATGAATTCCCTGACGGACGTCCTACACCCACCAAAACCGTAATGTATTACTGGGGAACTGTGTGTAATAAGGCTTGCACATATGTCTCCCTTTTGACAGCAGGTCCTCCCTCAGCACGCCCGAAGAGGCGATAACTATTCTCCTGAAAGGTATGATAGAACTAATCTGTTTATAAACTAACAGGGTGATTTCTGGAAATGAATGCACATTTAAACGGCAGAATGTACATCGTCTTGTAAACTATAGAAGTCACATTTACATACCGAATTTTCGAAAACCTTTAGAAGCCGCTCACACGTGGCATACGAACAGCGGATTATCTTTATCTTCACCGCGTATTTATAGCAGCAATGCCGTGTGTTTTTAATGATCAATCGATGAGGCGCACACGTGACTATTTAACTAACGGGCTCTTACGAGGTTTAAAAGCATACAGCTTCCACCTTGGGTGACGTGTTACTTATATTTGGCATACACAGGTAACGCTTTGTTACACGAGAAACAAAGACAATGTTTACACGCTGACTTTTCACTGCCACTTTGCATACACCGCTGCGAGCGTCCTGCTAGTGTATTAAGCGCTTCGAGGCCTTTGGGTAGTAATGCGCTCTATAAAACCCACTTTCATTTCATTAAATATGGGTACCGTATTTTCCGGCGTATAAGACGACCTTTTAACCCTTTAAAATGGTCTCAAAAGTCGGGGGTCGTCTTATACGCCAGGAACAAACATTTTAGGAGTGGAAACCACGACCAAACTGTCTTGAGCCTTTGTATTAATGGGAAGGCATGGTGTAAAATATGTATCTTTTTGTCAGTAGAGGGTGCTATTGCTTCAGTAAACGTGCCATGGTTGTGTTTGCACGTCGAAGCCTTTCCATCACCCAGATTCATGTGTGGACAGGGAATGGTGCATCTTTGTTATAATCCGCTTTACTAGATTCCAAAATGAGTCTAGAGGATCCTATTATCGAATCCATCTCTCAAATCACTGAGTTGCACGAAGCATGAGTCATACTGCATCACACTAATAGTATTCTGATCTCCATGGTTGCGGTAGTGCTGGAAAGGAACCCAGGGCAGACATGTGTGCTATTCACGACTGACAAGCTATCACTAGAGTTATGCTGCTCTAGGTATGCGGCAGGGGAAGGCCAACGTATGTCCAAGGCTGAGCAGAGTTATGCTGCAAGAAACGCCAAGTTATGCAGTATGATGCGTTACAACATGTAGCAGTATAATAATTGTTTGGGCCTTTTAACAACTACTTATGTTTACCGTACATGTTTGATGACATGATGTTGGAAGAGGGGTAGTCTTATACGGCGAGTATAGCATGAAACCTACATTTTATCAAGAAAAGTAGGGGGTCGTCTTATAAGCCCAGTCATCTTATACGCCGGAAAATACGGTACATTAGCATTACAAACCAGGGGCCTAACTATACACAACTTTAACGTATTCCGTTGTTTTGTAAAGAATGACCCAACACATTAAGGACATCACTTGCCTTATTAAAGAGGGAAAGTTTTGCCTCAATGGGAACAGGAGATATATTTTGCTTGCCATTTTTATGTTTCTTATTGCGTGTACTTTAGCACATCAGCATCCTAAAGACTGCGTACTAACGCAATCAATATGTGTTTGTATTGTCTGTTCTCTCTAAATTTCTACAGGTACTTGAAGGCCTTTCTCTTTTCTAGAATAATTATTCTATGAATTAGACCTGACACTTAAGGTCAATACACTTTTTAGGTCTCACCCTGGCAAAAGCGTGCAAAGCGTGTTCTCGCCGCGAGACCTATAGCCGTCAGCTCTGCTTACAAGGAGCCAAGAAGGAGACAACAGATGGGCACGCGCAGCATGCCGGAATCGGATCAGGTCACGCGCGTGAACACGCACTCCGATTCCGGCATGCTCTTCAGTCACCATGGATCATGCACGCACACACACAGCCACACATATACACATGCACAGCTAACAGACACACAGCCACACATATACACATGCACACCTACACACACACACAGCTACACCCACACACGCGCACATACCCCCCACTCCCTACCACTCACCGGCTGCACCTTCACACAGTCCACGGGGTACATGAGGCAATGCTCCATGATGCCGCCCACGGCTCGGCCAGCATATGGGTGGTGACGGTGGATCCCTCGGGCAGCGCTTCGAACTCCAGACCCTCCTCCTGGTCGTCCTGCTCCTGCTGGGCTGCTAAGTGGTGCGCTTTAGGAGACACGCGCTGTGAACGCGCACGTCTCTTCTCGCTCTCGACCACGCTTTCACGAGCAAGAGCGCCTTTCTTTGTATCAGAAGCACTGTGTGCCTTCCAGCACTGATGCGTCACTGGACTCCGATAACACCCCCTGACCCAGCCCCCACTACTCGGCGGTAGAAGCAGCAGTATCACAGTTAACTTCCGGTGCCATCTACCGCTTTTACTCCATCCCAACGCACCGATTTTGGGCGCCATACGGCTGTTTCCTGCTCTAGCAAATTTCCCATGGCCGCGTAGCTCGCCGCATGGGGCAGAGGCCCCGCTCGCGCCTGGACCTGCTACGGAACTTGCTGACGGTGCTGGTGCGGCACGAGCGCCTACAGACAACCAGGGCTCGCGCCAATGAGCTGCGCTTCTATGCCGAACGGGTGAGCATGGGACTGGGGCCAACGGATGGAAGCTGCAGGGTAGATCGGGGTGGGGTGGTTTGAGGGGGTGTGGTGTACAGTACCCTGGGGCGCAGATGGTATTGTTGTGGGTGCTATAACGAGTATTCTAGGATCTAGGTTAAAGTGGTATCGGTAGTAGTAGCTAAACTAAACTTAAGAGTAGATACTGCAGTCTAGCCTGGGGTGGGTTACTAGTATCTGTGGTACTGCAAATCCGGACTCTGCTGTTTCACAGATATCGAGGTCCAACACTCGTGTCACAAAATATCGTCGTACCATGACGAATTTGGTATCTACGGACCGGTAATGATTAGGACATTATCCCTATGCATTTGCGTCACGAATGAGTGATGCTAACACCCTTAAATCGTAGTTTCCGTCCCGAACCCTCAGACTCCATTTTGTAAACGGCATCCATCTTATGACTTGCCCTCATATTGTCAATTGATTAAGACCGAGTTTGATCTAAAAGGACACGTCCGCCGTAGCTGACTTCCCCATGACCTGGCCGAAGCTGTCTCCACTGCCTCCAGCCAAGCCTGTTTGGGCAGCTCCTCGCCCAGTGGCCGAGCAAGATATCATCAAGGCACAACATGTCATAAACCATCCACTACATACAGACCCTGTTTTCCATACACATACACCTGTCCATGACTCTTGTTTATGACCAGTTTTATGATGGGAGGGTGCCCGACCTTATTGGTGTTTCATCGATATCTGATGGGAGTTCTGGATCTGGCGGGGTAATACATCACAAACTGGACATCTAAAATATGTGCTGACCAGCATGACTTCGCTCTTTGTATTATTGGAGAAATATGTGTATAGCCATATCATAAACTCAAGAATTCTTGCCTACGGCTGTTATTTATGTATATAAGGAGAAGGCTGGTTCTGTAAAAACGAACAGTCTCCTGAGAACTTACGGCCCGTGTTGTCGTACTTCTACGATGCATGTTACTTGGTTGCAGCCAATAAAACTCGATCACTGACTTCAACTAGAAGACTCTGTGTTTCTGTAAGTCCAGAACAGGGAGAACTCAGAGGTCTTCGGGTGTGGTCCCTTGGCACCACCGGGTCTCTAAAAACCCGGCACCTCAGTTGGCGCCCAACTCGAGGCGATATCAAGCGGTGACGGTCCAAGCCAGATGTTCGTGAGGAGCTTCGTGTGAAAATTCCGGAGGACGGCCAGCCACTTCAGCGACCCCTGCATGTCGACGTGGTTCCGAAGGTCTTTGCTGCGAGGTTCCTCGCGTCCCGACGGCTACGAAGGACTGCTGCCCTGACTATCGCCCTGTTTTGGACCCAGTGATCCTTGGTAGAGCGAAACGATAGACGAGTCTTCTAGTGACATCACCGATCTTCAATATTCAGTTAAGTATAAGTGGAGCGTCTCCCAGTTCTTAGTTTGGTTCTTAGTCTTGGTATCCCAGAGATACGGTTTGTATTGGTTCTTGCAAGCACCAAAACCGAGGGATTCGTGTATTCACGACAATATCATAATTAGATAATCCCTTGAAGTTTGAAGCTAGACTAGTGAGCGAAGATGCCTGGTCTCAGCTGACTTGGAAACTTGTTTTGTCTTGGTTGTAGTAAGGACTCCCGATTAGAGGATTCGTGTCCGGTTCCTCCGATTGGAACTCCAACATATGAGTTATATATAAAGCACGGAGTAGGTCCTATCACATATAATGAGGTATGGATAAAATACACCTGCAAGGATGGTGTTTTAAAATGGCCCCAATATGGTAGTTTTGACTCAGAAATATTAGATAACCTCGAGGTCAAATTGTTCAAGAAGAAAGCCCGGCCGGCGATGTTTGACTCTTTTCGCTTATGGCGCAAAGAAGCCAAACAGAAAGAAATAAAATTAGCAAAGAAAAATAAAAGAGGCATGTCGATGGTACAAGCTGCCATCGCATACAGGGATAATGAGGAAGAGCAGGAAAGTGAACAAATGCTCAGAAGCAAGAAACTAGCGATAGATAAATGCTACCCGATGTTACCACATGAGGGACAAGACTCAAAGGGAACATCAGAGAAAGATCCATAAATGTCCCATTTATTGAACTCACCACCCCCATATACATCGAGTATTGTTGGACCCCCGAGGCGTATTGTTATACCGCGCCCTGGCGCACGAAAAGCAGCTCTTGCACAAGCACCAGCCCCTCTTCAGCTGGTTCCTACTTCTCCGGCGCAGCCTTCTCAAGGGCCGCCGCCTTTGCTACATACTCCATCTACTTCTACAACTTTGCCTACTGCTCCAACTATTCACTACGATACTACGTCTTCTACTGCCTCGACTTCCTCTGCTGTTGCTTTGACTTCCTGTTTACATCAGCCTGTCTTTTCTGGCGCATCTGCCTCGCCGCAAGCTTCTCCTTCTGTCAGACAGAGAGTGGCAAGTACTGTCACTGGTCTATTCTCGCCCTTCTTTGGGTCGCCTAAAACGACCCCTAAACCAGAACGTAGACAGTTGCGTAGTCAACTACCCGACTACGAGGAAAGAGAAGTACTGAATGTGTTAGCACGCAAATGGGTTACTGATACTGTAAGATATGATGTTCAGTCTGTTATGGAAGTCTTCCGTCAGTGGGATTCATCCACTCAAAGATATGTATTTGAAGAAATGTGTGTGTACCTCTGGGAAGATTTACAAGACAATGACCCAAAACGCAGAATGCAGGAACTAGCCCGCATGCGATTCAAATTTTACGAAGGCATGATTATAGGTGCAGATGTTGAAAAAGCAATGGATCTGTTGTTATCGTATAGGAGTAAGGGAAACAGCTCTAGATCGTTTAATGAGGATGATATGTCGGGTAGGAAAAAGGCGCGACAGTACCCCATGAGAGAGGTTCCTCCGGTATGGAGGGAAGGTGATGCGAATGCACAACCACCTGTTCCACCGCATTTCCAGCGTGTATGGGTACATGTCCCCTGGAAAAGATCCGAAGTTTTAGCACTCAAACAGACACTACCCGATCCCCGTAAAAACCCAGCAGGATATTACAAGGAATTATCACAGACCGCCAGCTCATGTATAATGAATTTAGCAGATATAGACATGTTGTTTGGGAATGTTGTTCCGCATCCTTTATGGAGTAAAATTCGTCATGTAGATCATGATCAAGAACTAGGTGACTCATGGGCTAATAGTACTGCTACAGATGCTAGACAAGTAGGTGGTTCTAAACCTGAGCCTTTAATAGCAGATCTTCCCGGTAGGATTATCGCGTACATGAAAACGTTAATGCCTGAATTACGTGTAAATTGGGACAAGCTATCTGCGTGCAAGCAAAAGAAAGATGAGAATGTGTCTGACTTTTTCACGAAGTTTGAGGAGACTTTCACTGATCATAGTGGTCAGGACATGGCTACCGAGGGTGGCCAAAGATTGTTTGTAGACAAATTTGTACATAATCTGCTTCCTGAATTGTGCAATAAATTGAAAGATTCAGAGAGTGCTTGGGCTGTTTCCACGTAAGCGCAGATTTTAGCCACAGCCCAGTACTATGAAAATAGACGCAAAGACGAGCTAGATAAGTCAGACAAGAAGACTAAAGAACTAAAAACTAAAGTCCTTCTCCAACAAGCCTATCCGCCTTGCACTCCTAGTCAGCCCAATTATCAGCAACCACAGCAGTATTCGAGAAACGCGCAAGGAAACGAGTTTTCCCACCAGCGTTCTCAGTATGGCCCGAATCAATGTGCATATTGCAAAGAGGAGGGTCATTTCAAAAGTAATTGCCAAGCTCTTGCACGACGTTTAAACGGTGTCTCCGGCGCAAGAGGTAGAGGTGTTCAACAGGCTCCTCGAGGTAGGGGCCGTGGAAATTTCTCCCAGAATACCATTTCTTTTTCACCTCAGAATTCTATGAATAGCTTTGACCAACAGAATAATGCATCTTCCAGGTCAGCTCAGTACTATGCAGATGACGATTACGCAGAAAACGAGAATGAGGGTAATAATTGCTAGGACAGCCATGGAGTTGTTTCAGTTCCAGTAGATCAGAATGGACCTTATGTCGAGGTAATTACATCCGGAGTGTCGGAGCCATTTCTGCTGCATACTGGTGCTACAAAAAGTTCTATTATGCACTCAAAACTCCCTGGCGCACCTTTGTCCGGCGAAATGAATGTTTCAGTAGGTTTTTCTGGCGCCCCTGTTAGAAACCCGATCTCCAGTCCCATGCCCCTTTCTGTTGGCCCATGCGAATTAGAAGCACCTCTCATCCTTACAACAGGTTGTGGCGAAAATTTGTTAGGTTTGGATTTGCTGAAGAGATTATATGCGACTTTGTATTGTTCTCCTTCGGGAGTACAACTCACCCTTGGTAAGAAAGTGATTTCCCCGATGTATTTGTCAAAGGAAAGAATTCCGACTGAGTTGTCATCTCTTCCAGATGTACTTTGGGCGAATGGTTCAAATGATGTAGGTCGTTTGGAGATAGCACCGTATGTCATAACATTGAAAGCTAATGTCAGGTTGCCACGTATTCCCCAATATAGAATGTCAAAAGAATGTGAAAAGGCTTTGCTAGAGATAGTCCACGTTCTAATTGCGAAAGATGTCATCGAAGAGACTACAGGCAACATTTGTAACAGTCCTGTTTTGCCTGTCTTAAAGCGTACCGATCCTTCACAGCCCCCTGTGTACCGATTTGTGATCGATCTAAGGGAAGTGAATAAGATCGTTGTACCACAGTTTCCAGTCGTCCCGACATTACTGCCTTATTGACAATGGTCCCAGCCTCAGCCAACTGGTTTTCAGTGATTGACCTGAAGAATGCCTTCTTCAGCATCCCGATTGCCGAGGAGAGCAGAGATATCTTTGGCTTCAATTTAGGAGGACGAAGCTTCCGCTTTAGACGCGCTCCTCAGGGCTACTGTGAGAGTCCATCAATGTTCAGTCAGGCTCTGAAAACACAACTAGATACGATTGTTCTACCTGGTGGCGCGACTCTGATTCAGTATGTAGACGATTTACTGATCGCTGCAGATACTGAAGAGGTTTGCAAGCAAGCTACGTTGTCACTGTTGCGTCATTTATGTGACATGAAGCACAAGGTCTCGCTTTCCAAATTACAATTTTGCCGACAAGAAGTAACCTACTTAGGTCACATCTTATCGAAGGAGGGAAGGAGACTGACCCCAGAAAGAATACAGGCAATTGCAGAACTGAGTGTCGCAAGGACACAAAGAGAAGTGCGTGCCTTCTTGGGCATTACATCATACTGTAGACAATGGATACTGAATTTCTCACTGTTGGCCAAGCCCTTGCTGGCATTAATGCGTAAAGACACACCCAATCCTTTGCCTTGGTCTCAAGATTGTCAGGCGAGTTTCCATGAGTTGCGTGAGGCATTATGTTCGGCTCCTGTGTTGGGCAACCCCGACTACAGCAAGCCTTTTACATTATACGTCCATGAGAAGAAAGGTTGCGCATTATCAGTCTTGACGCAGCACTTTGGGGACAAACAACGCCCATGTACATATTTCTCCGCGATTCTAGATCCTGTAGCTAAGGCATTAGCAAGTTGCTTGAGGGCCACTGCCGCAGCGGCTGTCTGTATTCGACAGTCGGCTGGGTTAGTCATGAATAATACTCTGACCGTTATGGTCCCACATGCAGTAGATATCCTACTAAACAGGACGAAAACGCAACACCTAACTAGTGCTCGACTATCGAGCTATGAATTGACCCTGTTAGCAAGTCACATTCACATAAAGAGGTGTGATACACTCAACCCTGCTACGTTACTACCCATTCCACCAGCAGAGACAGAAGAGGTCGACAAACATGATTGCTGCTTTAGGACAGAGGAAGAGACAAAAGGGAGAGTAGACTTGCAGGACACTCCCCTCCCTGAATGTAATGATAATTTATGGGTTGATGGTTCATGTTTCAAGTTGCCAAATGGTGATACGACTGCAGCATATGCCGTGACAACATTACACACGATTGTAGAGACAGCTCGCATCCCCCAGAATTCTGCACAAGCAGCAGAGTTAGTCGCACTCACAAGAGCGTGTGTGTTGGCGAGAGGAAAACGAGTGAATGTGTACACTGATAGTCAGTACGCCTTTGGCGTAGCCCACAGTTTTGGAAGATTGTGGCGTGAACGTGGGTTCCTGACGTCACATGGTGCGAAAATTCAACACGGCCAGCTAGTACACGACCTTCTCGAGTCACTGACCATGCCCCTACAGGTTGCGATTGTGAAGTGCAGCGCGCATAGGAAAATCCGAGATGATGTTGGCCGAGGGAATGCATTTGCCGAGGAGGTCGCGAAAGAGACTGCAAGGAACACAATGAGTCGGATGTATGTTGTAGGTCCTGCTAGATGGACCCCTGATGTGGGTATGTGTGAGGACACCATCGAAAGCGTGGAGTCTATACAAGCTGATGCTACCGAGAAAGAGGTGAATGAATGGAGAGAAAGCAAGGGTAGGTTAGACGCGAATGGTTGTTGGGTCGAACTGTCAGAACATCAGCGATGGTTGTTACCTGATGCCTATGTGCTCGCAGTGGTAACGATGGCCCATGGAATGGCACACATCAGTGTGAAAGGAATATGTAAGCTGTTGGCCCCAGTATGGCAGAATAGTGGTATCCCAAAATGTGCGGAGAATCTGGTCAGAAATTGTATGGTGTGTTTGAAGCACAATCCCGGTAGGGGAACCCCAACCCCAGCTGGTCATTTTGCACCTCCAACGTACCCGTTCGAGGTCTTGCAACTCGATTTCATTCACATGGAGAGGTGCAATAACCTGAAATATGTCCTTGTTGTCGTTTGCGCCTTCTCCAGGTGGGTAGAAGCGTACCCCCTTAAGAACAACACTGCATTGTCAACTGCCAAAGCCCTTGTCAAGGAATTCTTCCCTAGATTTGGCATGCCTAGAATTGTCTGGAGTGATAACGGAAGTGAATTCGTGGGACGAGTGATGAAGAGAGTGTGTGAGTGTCTAGGCATCCACCAGAAGTTCCATGCTGCAAATCATCCCCAATCGGCAGGATTGGTAGAGTGCTATAATGGCACATTAAAATTGAAACTGGCCAAGATCCAAGCCAGCACAGGTCTCAAGTGGCCAGACGCCCTGCCTTTAGCACTCCTGTCTACCAGGATGATTGTCCATTCCAGATTAGGACTTAGCCCACACGAGATCGTGTTCGGGCGCCCAGCAAATATATGGGGAGTACCGAGACCCAGGAGGCTCAGTGAAATAGAGTACTCTGCACTGTTTGACTATTTGCACGAACTGACAACTAAACTGCATGCTTTACATCAACAGGTCCACAGCTCCTCTCCACCGGCGTCCGACGATCCAGGCCATGCCATCGAACCCGGCTCCTGGATCCTGATTCGGAATTTCAGACGAACCAAGAACGAGGAGCCTCGCTGGACCGGACCTTTCCAGGTTTTGCTGTCCACCCGCTCTGCAGTACGTGTCCTCGGGAAGAAACACTGGGTGCACGGCGCCCATTGCAAAAGGGTACCGCTCCCCCTTCCATATGACCAATGGGTCCGGCAAGGAGTCGCTGACTCCGAAACTGAGTTTACACCTCGTTTTGTCCCCTTCAGCGATGCACGATTAAAAGGAACTGGTACTGACAAAGAGAGCGATTGTATTTTGCAAGGATCTGTGCCTCCGTCGATGCAGTTGGACACTACAGAACCTGAAACATTGTTTGAAGATCACACCGTGCCTGGAAAGGAACGATATAATCTGAGGTCAAGACCAAGGAACTGACAATCGAATTTGTGCGATTTTCCCCCTTTTTCCCATGAACTATTTTTGATTTCACAGCTTTCTCGCCCAGGGAACTAGCTCATTTTTGATTTTCGAACCGCCATCCGGTTCTGCTGCTAGGGCCGCGGTTGAAGTCTGAGGAGTGCAGCCGGGGACGCCTAGGTCAACGGTTCTGGTCAGTCTGAGGGAATTACCCCGGACTGGACAGAGCGCACATCTTGGCAGAAGCAACCTCCCACCGCGGGCAGCAACCAGAGGATGGAGTTTCCAGGGGTTGAGAGACCTGCTAGACACATGACCTTTGAAAAGAAAATATGTACTGTAATGGCAAAAAGACGAACTCTAGTGTTAAGCATCCCAATGTTGTGTAGTATAATAATGTTTTTAACTGGCTATGCTCTGTCCATTTTTCGAGTTCCATTCATACACAACACACAGCTTGCACCTCCTCCTACTGTTCCCACACACTCCTTTCACCCTCTACCTGAACACGAGTCTGCCAGAAGACTAGAATTCGTAAATAACTCCTTTATCCAGCTCCTACACCAGCACCAGTCTATAATGAACACATCGAATTGTTGGATATGCGGACTCATGCCACACACTACAGATAAGGGCATCCCTTACTTTGTCGTGCCATTTAGTTATTTCGGTTCTCTGTGGGCTTTCCAGACTATGTTCCTGTTTTCCCTTGAACCATACGTTCGAGCGGAGAACTCACACAATAAGGCACTAGTGGCAGGGATCCGAAATATGAGTAGAGATATTGACACAGTTAGAGCAACTCCCAAAGATGAGTTTACCCCATACAGCAGGTGGAACATCACCAAGTATGGGATTTCCTTAAGTGAGAGCCAGAAATCAAAGAAATCCTCCCCAGGCTGGATAGTGCCCCACCGAGGTCACTTATGTCTGCAAGGTATTGGCAGGGATCCCAAAGCGCAGTTGGGGAAGAGCATATGCACGGAGACGTGTGTGTTTGCCTCCCGAACTTCCCCTCCATTCTTGGCGGCTAAAGGCACCTATTTCGTCTGCCATGACAAAGCCTACACATGGTTGCCCCCTGACTTCTCGGGCACATGTTTTATCTCGTTTCTGCTGCCACCCACCTACACCGCCGGGGCAGATTACCATCGGACAAGGACAGTTAGGGGTGTCGTGAGTCAAGACGACACTGCGGGTCAGGAGTTTGGAGACTTCGCAAAGGGTTTTCTGCCATTTTGGGGGCCCATGGTGAACAGCAGGAACATTCGACAATTGACGAGAATAGTTGAATCCGCCGTGACTGAAACGGCCGGTGCCCTTAGCAACTTGACAGCTGAGCTTCAGTCGGATCGACTTATGACCCTTCAGAACAGGGTTGCCCTAGATGTCATACTTGCAGACCGTGGTGGTGTATGTAGAGTGATCCAATCTAGTTGCTGCATTTTCATCCCCGATAATGCTCCGACGGTATACCAGGCCATCTCCAAATTACACAAAATCTCTGACTCCCTTCACATGGAGAAAGGAGACTGGTCTCTGCTAGGGTGGTTCTGGGAACTGATCTCTGCCTGGGGATGGAAAACTCTGATCTTCATCGGGATGATCTTAGCCGTTCTGTTTATGTTCTGCCTGTTTGTGCAGTGCGCTCCTGCAATATGTGGCCTCTGCGCCACTTCATGTGTAAGGAAGCCTGTGTCAAGGGACGAATTGAACAACAGAATGATGCTACAGCAGCATCTCCGTGAATTCATCAATACAGATTTGGACTCAGATTAGCGTGAGTTATTGCCTAATATGAGGGCAAAAGGAGGGTCTGTGGTACGGCAAATCCGGACCCTGCTGTTTCACAGATATCGAGGTCCAACACTCGTGTCACAAAATATCGTCGTACCATGACGAATTTGGTATCTACGGACCGGTAATGATTAGGACATTATCCCTATGCAGTTGCATCACGATTGAGTGATGCTAACACCCTTAAATCGTAGTTTCCGTCCCGAACCCTCAGACTCCATTTTGTAAACGGCATCCATCTTATGACTTGCCCTCATATTGTCAATTGATTAAGACCGAGTTTGATCTAAAAGGACACGTCCGCCGTAGCTGACTTCCCCATGACCTGGCCGAAGCTGTCTCCACTGCCTCCAGCCAAGCCTGTTTGGGCAGCTCCTCGCCCAGTGGCCGAGCAAGATATCATCAAGGCACAACATGTCATAAACCATCCACTACATACAGACCCTATTTTCCATACACATACACCTGTCCATGACTCTTGTTTATAACCCATTTTATGATGGGAGGGTGCCCGACCTTATTGGCGTTTCATCGATATCTGATGGGAGTTCTGGATCTGGCGGGGTAATCCATCACAAACTGGACATCTAAAATATGTGCTGACCAGCATGACTTCGCTCTTTGTATTATTGTAGAAATATATGTATAGCCATATCATAAACTCAAGAATTCTTGCCTACGGCTGTTATTTATGTATATAAGGAGAAGGCTGGTTCTGTAAAAACGAACAGTCTCCTGAGAACTTACGGCCCGTGTTGTCGTACTTCTACGATGCATGTTACTTGGTTGCAGCCAATAAAACTCGATCACTGACTTCAACTAGAAGACTCTGTATTTCTGTAAGTCCAGAACAGGGAGAACTCAGAGGTCTTCGGGTGTGGTCCCCTGGCACCACCGGGTCTCTAAAAACCCGGCACCTCATATCTAAACTCGCGCGCTGATAATAACTAACTTTAAACTTGGTGTGGTTGGGTACACGTATCCATGTTGCTGGGATGTGTGGTAATTTGGGACAGTGCTTTGATAGTTTTTGTACAGATCACCTCCACCGAGCACATGACTAGTTTGCCTGCTTGTAGTGTCGTTGCTGTTGTCTGCGCGTAGTGGGTTTGGCTCAGTAGGTGTGTGGAGTAGTCCTGGTGGAGGTTGCTTTCAGGAGGGAGATGGAGCTGTTCTATAGAGGTTACCGAGTGAATGTGCGTGTGTGATGGTTCCAATATTCCTCTTTCTCACCACTACTGTATTTGACAGCTGGAGTCTGCACGGCATCATGTTCTTTTGATTTTACGTCGGCTTCCAGTGGGAGGGAGGGGGGGGTTCTTCCTCATGCCGTCTGGGTAGGGGTGACCGAGAATAACTGGCAGATGGGGTAAGAGTATGAATAATGCTGTTGGGGTAGATGGAGAAGCTGTCAATGAGTAAGTCGGGGCAAAACCGTCATCTTGATACCTAGTGCAATACACATCCATTGTTAATTAGAAAGTGTGGAGCAAGGGCAATACTTTTTGTCTAGCGCCGGGACACTCCAGGGAGTAGCTGTGCGCTTTATAAGTACCCAGGAACATACTAATGAGGACCCCAATGTACAGTGGCAAGATGGGCGAAAATCGAGGGACTGGAATACAGTACCGAATGATCGGCAATGGTTAAGATTAATTCAAACATTTCCCCCATCACCTTGTTGTAGGAACAGACCAGCATTTAATTGCAGTCAACCTGGAATACGCCTTACAGCCTAAACGTATTTCCTCATTATTACAGTAACTTTATTCCTATCCTCAAACATGCCCTTTAAGATTCAAGGCAAACACAAACCTACTCCTTTCGAAAGTCATTTCAGTTCCCCTGCCCCGTCACCCCCCCAAGTGTTGCCTGTAACACATTTCACGTTAAAGTCACTGATCAGAGCCAGTACCCCTCACGTCCCTCGCACAACCGAGCTGGAATCGCTTGACTTGCATTTTCCCCAACCATCATTATGAACTCCTTCGCCTGCCTTTCATTTTATCAAACGGGCACAGACCCTATCCTCCAAGCAGAAATCAACAAACCAACAACTGCCCATAGGACCTCCTCTATCAAAGAGGGCTTTGTAGCCAAAACAGTCTCACTTAAAAGCACTCAGAGAGTCCTCAACCCCCACTGCTGTTAAAGCTTAATTCTCTGAAATCCAACAGTCTCTTCCGGAATGTCTACTACCTCCAGTTGTGTCCAGGGATAACGAAGCTACTAGATCCCTTGCCGACCACGCCCACATACTCCGGCAGAGTGGATTTCAGCTCTCATCTAACACTCGGGCTTTAAAACATTCCTCTCCAAACTGGGGTAACGTAATATGGGTTTAGAGTTTTAAATAACGTACAGAATAAGGCGACTACACTAAACTAACACGTAGGCTTATGGGTTCCTTAATTAAAATGGAGTACTGCTGGGGGCGTGGCAAAGGCGGCAAACATGGCGGACGTAGCCTAAGCGAGCTCCGTCCCGCCGGCGACATATCCGTCGATTATCCTGCGTCTCCCCGACCCAGAGACGTCCGAAAAGGGGTTTCCAGCTATCGGAGGCGACTGTAAAGCCCCAACTGCGATCTGAGCGGCATCGACACCTCAACAACGGCGATCCGGGCCCGAGGTGGCGTGGCCTCCTTCGCACACAGAAGCCGGGACCTCGAGTCTGGGTGGACCCGGGCGGAAGTGCAGTGAAGCCGGGGCCGGAGAGGAGAGGAGCAGTGGGCTGGATCGCACTTCCGGTGAGCAGTGGCCCAGGGCGATCAGACTGTGCGGTACAGAGGGGACAGCGTAACCTGCAACATCGCTGCAGCATCGAACCATCGGAGGCCGGGTAAGCTGGAGACGGAAGGAGCGCTGGGGAGGCTGAGCTGATCCCGCTCGGAGGTCGTATCGGACCGCGGGGGACTGTTGGGCTGCAAGAGCTGAGAGGCATTTCTCCTTTCCCCCCGCCCTCCAACGGGTCTTTGACGGCGGTGGCGGCGCTCTTCATAGAAGAGGCTGGTGACTCGTGGCAGGCCCGGCTGAGGTCCAGTTATAATTGCGCTCCACATGCAGCGTGCCACTGCATACCCCCTACTCGGCGGTTAGATCGGACCGCAGAGGAGGCCTTTGAAGGCGGGATGCCCGGGTGTTAAGGACTGGACCCTGAGCTGCGACGGGCAGATGTGGGCAGATGTGAGCAGAGGTGGAGGCGGGCCGCCCCACGCAGACCCTGTGGTTAACCACGCATAAGAGGCCTCTGGGCTCGCAGGGGGAGCGGCGATCCTGCCCCCGAAGTGGCTCCTGAACTGAGGTGGGACCTCTATATCTCTGGCATTGGAGGTGGTGTGCTTGCTCATGACGAGAATGGATGGGGGCGCCGCGGCATTGGCGTGAGGAGACGAGATAATACGGGCGGTCCCACAGATTGGCCTAGGAGTGGACGATAACCTCCCCAACGCCCGGGAAAGCGGGGAAGACCCTGACACAGATCCACATCCGAGGAGGCGAGTGCGGCTGTCCTACACCACCACAGTAATCTAGACTCTGTGCCCACATCCGTAGGCCACCATGACGAGGGGCGGCAACAGTGGCGGTACCTCGAAACAAGGAACGATTGACAAGTTTACGGGGCCGACTGGAGGAGCGGGGGCCTCGGGGGCCACCAAGCTCCAGGACCGGACAATGCAGCTCTCATGGCGGCGATAAGCAATCTAGAGACATGCTGGATGCAAAAATTGGGGCAGTTGGGGCGGATGTTACTTTGCTACGCCAGGATTTGCGAAATGCCGTGGCCCGCATTACTGAGACTGAGACCAGGATCACGGGTGTGGAGGATGACGTGGCGACCCTAAAGAAGAAAGTAGCCAACATGGAAGGGATTCAAAGGGGCCTTGCACTGCGAGCTGAGGATGCGGAAGGGCGTGCTCGGAGAAACAACCTGCGTTTGTGGGATTTCCGGAGGGCTGTGAGAAGGGCGACATGGAGGCCTTTCTGACCCAATGGTTAGAGGGGTGGCTCCCTCCGGAGTCCCTTTTGCATTGTTTTATAATTGAGCGAGCGCACCGAGCACTGGTCCAAAAGCCGCCGGAGGGGGCTCGTCCTCGACCGGTGATAGCCAAGCTGCTCAATTACCACAATCGTGACACTATCCTGCGACAGACATGTAACAAAGGAGCCCCTACTATTTGAAAACCACAAAATCCTAATATTCCCGGACTAGACTAGACTGGTGCAGCAACAATGACAGTCCTTTACTGCGGCAAAGGCGCTGTTGAGAGGCCTCAATATCCAATATGCCTTGCTCTACCTGGCCCGCCTGCGTGTGGTTTTCCAGTCCCGGACCCAATTCTTTAATACTCCGGAAGAAGTCTTCACCTGGACGGACGAGACAGTACCCCTCCGGGCCGCGACTCGGACTCATCCTCCACAGCGGGGCCCCCCGAGGACCCCCCGGCGATCGCGGAGCAGGACCAACTGGGGGTGGCGTTCTAAGAAGAACCCTCCTCCCAACGATGGAGCAGCGGAGGCAACCGAAGCTACTGACACTCAGAATCCGGAAGCTTGAGGCCCTATGTCACTAGGCGGATTCCGGGCATGGGCCCTAGGGAGTGGCTGGGGGGTCGCGCTCACCTCGTGGGCGAAGAAAACTCTTGGGATTCATCACCTGAGACTTTTGACAAACAAGTAATTGTAATTGTGGGTTGGGGGATGGTAAAGGGAGGGCGGACATAACCCCTCAGTTTAGCGGAGTTTGTTAAGTGGGGGGTAAGTTGGGACTAAGCGGGTAGTTCATGGGGATCCATTGGGATAGTGGGTCTCTGACCTGCCGTTGGGGGCCGGAGATGATCTATACCGCGACAGGTACTTCAATGTTGCTGAGGTATAGGGGGGGGGGGGTGGGGGAGTTGTAGGGGCGGTTTGGGGCAAGGGGAGGGCTGGGGAGCTAGTTGGGTGGAGTTGGGTAGCCGGGTGTGAGTTGGGGGGGGGGGGGGATAGCTTTCATCTGCACAGTGTTCATTCAGGTCCTATTGAAGCATAACGTGTGTGTGTGGTCTCCGACGCCCGGACCATTGCTCTTTCTGCCCATAGATGGCGGTTGACACCCCCGAGACAGGCCTTCAGAGGGCATCGATGCGTGTTGCGAGCTGGAATGTACGGGGCATGCTGGATAGAATAAAGAGGGGTGCAGTCCTGCGGCTAGGGAAGAAAGAAAAGGCAGATGTATTACTGTTGCAGGAGACTCACCTCCTGGGCACCAAGACCCTTAGCTTACAGCGTTACGGATATCAGCAGGTATTTCATGCTGGTTTTGTGAGGGGATCCCGAGGAGTGGCTGTTCTGGTACACCGCAGGTTGTCCTATGTTCATGAGACTCAATGGATTGATGTGCAAGGCAGGTATGTGTTTGTCCAGGGCAGGATAGGCACTGAGCCGGTAGTCTTCGGTAGTGTGTATGCCCCACCTCCACTGCAAGGAGCCTTTATAGAAAAGTTGTTTGGTGTATGGGCCGAGATACCAGATGTTATGGCAGTGGTGGGAGGCGACTGGAATGATGTAATGAATGGACGGATGGATCGTCACAGGCTGGGGGGAGATCTGCCAGCGGACACACCCACTAAATTGAGTGACATGGTGAGAGGGATGGGATGGGTTGATGCATGGCGACACCAACATACCCAAAGCCGTGAATACACTTACGTTTCGGCAGTACATAAGTCCTTCTCCAGGGTAGATTATTTATTTGTTCCCCAAAACTGGGTTGGGAGGGTGGACTCCACTTCCATATTGCCACGCGGCCTGTCGGATCACTCCCCGACAACGATAGACTTACTTCTCGATAGAAGGTGGCAGCCAATTTAAGGTGGCGCCTTTCCATGTGGCATTTGCAACAAGATAATTATCAGACTCACATGAGGGAGGCAATTGCTCACTACTGGGGCGATAATGACAGGTCCGATACTGACGACATGACCCTCTGGAGGGCTCTGAAGCCCACGCTCCGCGGGGTGGACATTGCCTGGTGTGCAGCTGCCCGTAAGGCACGTGGGGAAGATCTAGTGAAAGCGGCGAGTCGGGTCCGAGACCTGGAAGAAAGATGCCACACAGGAGGGGATGCGGAAGATGTTGGACAGTTGCTACTGACGCAGCAGTCATATACCTCCCTGCTATTAGATGAGGCTCGACAGCTGTGGCTGGCAACTCAGAGTAGAATTTACCAGTGGGGCGATAAATCCAGCACTATGCTCTATAGGCTTTGCCAGAGTACTTTCCATGCACAGTCCCTACCGGGTCTTTGAGATGGGGCAGGGGCGTCCATGACGGCCCCGGCGGATCTAGCAGCCAGCTTTGCACAATAGTATGCGGCCCAATATGCCCCCCGGGAGTCCCTTCCGGCCGAAGACATCGACAAATTCCTTGCTGACCTCCCGCCGCGAGCGATCTCCGATGAGGGGCATGCTCGTCTCGAGCTCCCTCTGTCGGAAGAAGAGCTAGGCACAGCACTTGGAGAACTCAACGTTGGTAAAGCCCCCGGACCCAACGGGTTCCCGTGTGAATTTTTAAAGAAATTTCACCTCCAACTAGGAACCTACTATGAAAGGGCACTGGAGGCGGCCAGAGAGTGTGGCCGACTCCCGACGGACTGGCGGCACGCCGAAATAGTGGTCTTCTGTAAGCCGGGGAGACCCCCTGAACAACACGAGTCTTATAGACCAATATCGCTATTGAATATCGAAGCGAAAATACTGGCGAAGGCACTGGCCAATCGCCTCCTCCCATATATTACTGACCTTGTCCACCCAGATCAGGCCGGATTTATGCCCCACAGAGCAACAAGACAAAACATTAGGCACGCACAGGTGGCAGTGGAGGCGGCCCGGGCGGCAGGGATCCCGGCAGCACTCCTATTGGCCGACATAGATAGGGCCTTTGACTCATTAAGTTGGGTCTACCTCCGCGCACTCCTGTCCCGCCTGAATCTCGGGCTCCACTTCCTATCGTATCTGCAGCTGCTCTACACGGATCTGACGGCATCGGTAAGAGTGGCAGGGGCAGTGTCT
>NW_028247805.1:0-64657 GCF_964263255.1 Lissotriton vulgaris | reverse complement strand
CAACGTTCGACTGATCCGGGGTCATCGTTTTTCATCAGAAAATTGATTTTTTGGACTCTACCAAAAATGATTCAAAATGTCATTTGGATCGGGCCTCATGTTGAATAACCACTTTTTAAACCCTCACAGTGACCAAAATTGCCATTTTTACAGAGTTTTGCTTACTCAAAATCTTAAATTTTGACCAATTTCAGGCACAGAAATGACTTTAAACACACTTATTTTAGTTGAAAAAGTAATAATTCACATCCAACCGTCATTTAAAGTCAAAAGATTAAATGTTAAAATTTCATCAATATTGACCATTTTTTCAACGTTCGACTGGTCCGGGGTCATCGTTTTTCATCAGAAAATTGATTTTTTGGACTCTACCAAAAATGATTCAAAATGTCATTTGGATCGGGCCTCATGTTGAATAACCACTTTTTAAACCCTCACAGTGACCAAAATTGCCATTTTTACAGAGTTTTGCTTACTCAAAATCTTAAATTTTGACCAATTTCAGGCACAGAAATGACTTTAAACACACTTATTTTAGTTGAAAAAGTAATAATTCACATCCAACCGTCATTTAAAGTCAAAAGATTAAATGTTAAAATTTCATCAATATTGACCATTTTTTCAACGTTCAACTGGTCCGGGGTCATCGTTTTTCATCAGAAAATTGATTTTTTTGGACTCTACCAAAAATGTTTCAAAATGTCATTTGGATCGGGCCTCATGTTGAATAACCACTTTTTAAACCCTCACAGTGACCAAAATTGCCATTTTTACAGAGTTTTGCTTACTCAAAATCTTCAATTTTGACCAATTTCAGGCACAGAAATGACTTTAAACACACTTATTTTAGTTGAAAAAGTAATAATTCACATCCAACTGTCATTTAAAGTCAAAAGATTAAATGTAAAAATTTCATCAATATTGACCATTTTTTCAACGTTCGACTGGTCCGGGGTCATCGTTTTTCATCAGAAAATTGATTTTTTGGACTCTACCAAAAATGATTCAAAATGTCATTTGGATCGGGCCTCATGTTCAATAACCACTTTTTAAACCCTCACAGTGACCAAAATTGCCATTTTTACAGAGTTTTGCTTACTCAAAATCTTCAATTTTGACCAATTTCAGGCACAGAAATGACTTTAAACACACTTATTTTAGTTGAAAAAGTAATAATTCACATCCAACCGTCATTTAAAGTCAAAAGATTAAATGTTAAAATTTCATCAATATTGACCATTTTTTCAACGTTCAACTGGTCCGGGGTCATCGTTTTTCATCAGAAAATTGATTTTTTGGACTCTACCAAAAATGATTCAAAATGTCATTTGGATTGGGCCTCATGTAGAATAACCACTTTTTAAACCCTCACAGTGACCAAAATTGCCATTTTTACAGAGTTTTGCTTACTCAAAATCTTACATTTTGACCAATTTCAGGCACAGAAATGACTTTAAACACACTTATTTTAGTTGAAAAAGTAATAATTCACATCCAACCGTCATTTAAATTCAAAAGATTAAATGTTAAAATTTCATCAATATTGACCATTTTTTCAACGTTCGACTGGTCCGGGGTCATCGTTTTTCATCAGAAAATTGATTTTTTGGACTCTACCAAAAATGATTCAAAATGTCATTTGGATCGGGCCTCATGTTGAATAACCACTTTTTAAACCCTCACAGTGACCAAAATTGCCATTTTTACAGAGTTTTGCTTACTCAAAATCTTCAATTTTGACCAATTTCAGGCACAGAAATGACTTTAAACACACTTATTTTAGTTGAAAAAGTAATAATTCACATCCAACCGTCATTTAAAGTCAAAAGATTAAATGTTAAAATTTCATCAATATTGACCATTTTTTCAACGTTCGACTGGTCCGGGGTCATCGTTTTTCATCAGAAAATTGATTTTTTGGACTCTACCAAAAATGATTCAAAATGTCATTTGGATTGGGCCTCATGTTGAATAACCACTTTTTAAACCCTCACAGTGACCGAAATTGCCATTTTTACAGAGTTTTGCTTACTCAAAATCTTACATTTTGACCAATTTCAGGCACAGAAATGACTTTAAACACACTTATTTTAGTTGAAAAAGTAATAATTCACATCCAACCGTCATTTAAATTCAAAAGATTAAATGTTAAAATTTCATCAATATTGACCATTTTTTCAACGTTCGACTGGTCCGGGGTCATCGTTTTTCATCAGAAAATTGATTTTTCTGGACTCTACCAAAAATGATTCAAAATGTCATTTGGATCGGGCCTCATGTTGAATAACCACTTTTTAAACCCTCACAGTGACCAAAATTGCCATTTTTACAGAGTTTTGCTTACTCAGAATCTTCAATTTTGACCAATTTCAGGCACAGAAATGACTTTAAACACACTTATTTTAGTTGAAAAAGTAATAATTCACATCCAACCGTTATTTAAAGTCAAAAGATTAAATGTTAAAATTTCATCAATATTGACCATTTTTTCAACGTTCGACTGGTCCGGGGTCATCGTTTTTCATCAGAAAATTGATTTTTTGGACTCTACCAAAAATGATTCAAAATGTCATTTGGATCGGGCCTCATGTTGAATAACCACTTTTTAAACCCTCACAGTGACCAAAATTGCCATTTTTACAGAGTTTTGCTTACTCAAAATCTTCAATTTTGACCAATTTCAGGCACAGAAATGACTTTAAACACACTTATTTTAGTTGAAAAAGTAATAATTCACATCCAACCGTCATTTAAAGTCAAAAGATTAAATGTTAAAATTTCATCAATATTGACCATTTTTTCAACGTTCGACTGGTCCGGGGTCATCGTTTTTCATCAGAAAATTGATTTTTTGGACTCTACCAAAAATGATTCAAAATGTCATTTGGATTGGGCCTCATGTTGAATAACCACTTTTTAAACCCTCACAGTGACCAAAATTGCCATTTTTACAGAGTTTATCTTACTCAAAATCTTACATTTTGACCAATTTCAGGCACAGAAATGACTTTAAACACACTTATTTTAGTTGAAAAAGTAATAATTCACATCCAACCGTCATTTAAAGTCAAAAGATTAAATGTTAAAATTTCATCAATATTGACCATTTTTTCAACGTTCAACTGGTCCGGGGTCATCGTTTTTCATCAGAAAATTGATTTTTTGGACTCTACCAAAAATGATTCAAAATGTCATTTGGATTGGGCCTCATGTTGAATAACCACTTTTTAAACCCTCACAGTGACCAAAATTGCCATTTTTACAGAGTTTTGCTTACTCAAAATCTTACATTTTGACCAATTTCAGGCACAGAAATGACTTTAAACACACTTATTTTAGTTGAAAAAGTAATAATTCACATCCAACCGTCATTTAAATTCAAAAGATTAAATGTTAAAATTTCATCAATATTGACCATTTTTTCAACGTTCGACTGGTCCGGGGTCATCGTTTTTCATCAGAAAATTGATTTTTTGGACTCTACCAAAAATGATTCAAAATGTCATTTGGATCGGGCCTCATGTTGAATAACCACTTTTTAAACCCTCACAGTGACCAAAATTGCCATTTTTACAGAGTTTTGCTTACTCAAAATCTTCAATTTTGACCAATTTCAGGCACAGAAATGACTTTAAACACACTTATTTTAGTTGAAAAAGTAATAATTCACATCCAACCGTCATTTAAATTCAAAAGATTAAATGTTAAAATTTCATCAATATTGACCATTTTTTCAACGTTCGACTGGTCCGGGGTCATCGTTTTTCATCAGAAAATTGATTTTTTGGACTCTACCAAAAATGATTCAAAATGTCATTTGGATTGGGCCTCATGTTGAATAACCACTTTTTAAACCCTCACAGTGACCAAAATTGCCATTTTTACAGAGTTTTGCTTACTCAAAATCTTACATTTTGACCAATTTCAGGCACAGAAATGACTTTAAACACACTTATTTTAGTTGAAAAAGTAATAATTCACATCCAACCGTCATTTAAATTCAAAAGATTAAATGTTAAAATTTCATCAATATTGACCATTTTTTCAACGTTCGACTGGTCCGGGGTCATCGTTTTTCATCAGAAAATTGATTTTTCTGGACTCTACCAAAAATGATTCAAAATGTCATTTGGATCGGGCCTCATGTTGAATAACCACTTTTTAAACCCTCACAGTGACCAAAATTGCCATTTTTACAGAGTTTTGCTTACTCAGAATCTTCAATTTTGACCAATTTCAGGCACAGAAATGACTTTAAACACACTTATTTTAGTTGAAAAAGTAATAATTCACATCCAACCGTCATTTAAATTCAAAAGATTAAATGTTAAAATTTCATCAATATTGACCATTTTTTCAACGTTCGACTGGTCCGGGGTCATCGTTTTTCATCAGAAAATTGATTTTTCTGGACTCTACCAAAAATGATTCAAAATGTCATTTGGATCGGGCCTCATGTTGAATAACCACTTTTTAAACGCTCACAGTGACCAAAATTGCCATTTTTACAGAGTTTTGCTTACTCAGAATCTTCAATTTTGACCAATTTCAGGCACAGAAATGACTTTAAACACACTTATTTTAGTTGAAAAAGTAATAATTCACATCCAACCGTCATTTAAAGTCAAAAGATTAAATGTTAAAATTTCATCAATATTGACCATTTTTTCAACGTTCGACTGGTCCGGGGTCATCGTTTTTCATCAGAAAATTGATTTTTTGGACTCTACCAAAAATGATTCAAAATGTCATTTGGATCGGGCCTCATGTTGAATAACCACTTTTTAAACCCTCACAGTGACCAAAATTGCCATTTTTACAGAGTTTTGCTTACTCAAAATCTTCAATTTTGACCACTTTCAGGCACAGAAATGACTTTAAACACACTTATTTTAGTTGAAAAAGTAATAATTCACATCCAACTGTCATTTAAAGTCAAAAGATTAAATGTAAAAATTTCATCAATATTGACCATTTTTTCAACGTTCGACTGGTCCGGGGTCATCGTTTTTCATCAGAAAATTGATTTTTTGGACTCTACCAAAAATGATTCAAAATGTCATTTGGATCGGGCCTCATGTTCAATAACCACTTTTTAAACCCTCACAGTGACCAAAATTGCCATTTTTACAGAGTTTTGCTTACTCAAAATCTTACATTTTGACCAATTTCAGGCACAGAAATGACTTTAAACACACTTATTTTAGTTGAAAAAGTAATAATTCACATCCAACCGTCATTTAAAGTCAAAAGATTAAATGTTAAAATTTCATCAATATTGACCATTTTTTCAACGTTCGACTGGTCCGGGGTCATCGTTTTTCATCAGAAAATAGATTTTTTGGACTCTACCAAAAATGATTCAAAATGTCATTTGGATCGGGCCTCATGTTGAATAACCACTTTTTAAACCCTCACAGTGACCAAAATTGCCATTTTTACAGAGTTTTGCTTACTCAAAATCTTCAATTTTGACCAATTTCAGGCACAGAAATGACTTTAAACACACTTATTTTAGTTGAAAAAGTAATAATTCACATCCAACCGTCATTTAAAGTCAAAAGATTAAATGTTAAAATTTCATCAATATTGACCATTTTTTCAACGTTCAACTGGTCCGGGGTCATCGTTTTTCATCAGAAAATTGATTTTTTTGGACTCTACCAAAAATGTTTCAAAATGTCATTTGGATCGGGCCTCATGTTGAATAACCACTTTTTAAACCCTCACAGTGACCAAAATTGCCATTTTTACAGAGTTTTGCTTACTCAAAATCTTCAATTTTGACCAATTTCAGGCACAGAAATGACTTTAAACACACTTATTTTAGTTGAAAAAGTAATAATTCACATCCAACCGTCATTTAAAGTCAAAAGATTAAATGTTAAAATTTCATCTATATTGACCATTTTTTTCAACGTTCGACTGGTCCGGGGTCATCGTTTTTCATCAGAAAATGGATTTTTTGGACTCTACCAAAAAAGATTCAAAATGTCTTTTGGATCGGGTCTCATGTTGAATAACCACTTTTTAAACCCTCACAGTGACCAAAATTGCCATTTTTACAGAGTTTTGCTTACTCAAAATCTTCAATTTTGACCACTTTCAGGCACAGAAATGACTTTAAACACACTTATTTTAGTTGAAAAAGTAATAATTCACATCCAACTGTCATTTAAAGTCAAAAGATTAAATGTAAAAATTTCATCAATATTGACCATTTTTTCAACGTTCGACTGGTCCGGGGTCATCGTTTTTCATCAGAAAATTGATTTTTTGGACTCTACCAAAAATGATTCAAAATGTCATTTGGATCGGGCCTCATGTTCAATAACCACTTTTTAAACCCTCACAGTGACCAAAATTGCCATTTTTACAGAGTTTTGCTTACTCAAAATCTTACATTTTGACCAATTTCAGGCACAGAAATGACTTTAAACACACTTATTTTAGTTGAAAAAGTAATAATTCACATCCAACCGTCATTTAAAGTCAAAAGATTAAATGTTAAAATTTCATCAATATTGACCATTTTTTCAACGTTCGACTGGTCCGGGGTCATCGTTTTTCATCAGAAAATTGATTTTTCTGGACTCTACCAAAAATGATTCAAAATGTCATTTGGATCGGGCCTCATGTTGAATAACCACTTTTTAAACCCTCACAGTGACCAAAATTGCCATTTTTACAGAGTTTTGCTTACTCAAAATCTTCAATTTTGACCAATTTCAGGCACAGAAATGACTTTAAACACACTTATTTTAGTTGAAAAAGTAATAATTCACATCCAACCGTCATTTAAAGTCAAAAGATTAAATGTTAAAATTTCATCAATATTGACCATTTTTTCAACGTTCGACTGGTCCGGGGTCATCGTTTTTCATCAGAAAATTGATTTTTTGGACTCTACCAAAAATGATTCAAAATGTCATTTGGATCGGGCCTCATGTTGAATAACCACTTTTTAAACCCTCACAGTGACCAAAATTGCCATTTTTACAGAGTTTTGCTTACTCAAAATCTTACATTTTGACCAATTTCAGGCACAGAAATGACTTTAAACACACTTATTTTAGTTGAAAAAGTAATAATTCACATCCAACCGTCATTTAAAGTCAAAAGATTAAATGTTAAAATTTCATCAATATTGACCATTTTTTCAACGTTCGACTGGTCCGGGGTCATCGTTTTTCATCAGAAAATTGATTTTTTGGACTCTACCAAAAATGATTCAAAATGTCATTTGGATCGGGCCTCATGTTGAATAACCACTTTTTAAACCCTCACAGTGACCAAAATTGCCATTTTTACAGAGTTTTGCTTACTCAAAATCTTCAATTTTGACCAATTTCAGGCACAGAAATGACTTTAAACACACTTATTTTAGTTGAAAAAGTAATAATTCACATCCAACCGTCATTTAAAGTAAAAAGATTAAATGTTAAAATTTCATCAATATTGACCATTTTTTCAACGTTCGACTGGTCCGGGGTCATCGTTTTTCATCAGAAAATTGATTTTTTGGACTCTACCAAAAATGATTCAAAATGTCATTTGGATTGGGCCTCATGTTGAATAACCACTTTTTAAACCCTCACAGTGACCAAAATTGCCATTTTTACAGAGTTTTGCTTACTCAAAATCTTACATTTTGACCAATTTCAGGCACAGAAATGACTTTAAACACACTTATTTTAGTTGAAAAAGTAATAATTCACATCCAACCGTCATTTAAATTCAAAAGATTAAATGTTAAAATTTCATCAATATTGACCATTTTTTCAACGTTCAACTGGTCCGGGGTCATCGTTTTTCATCAGAAAATTGATTTTTCTGGACTCTACCAAAAATGATTCAAAATGTCATTTGGATCGGGCCTCATGTTGAATAACCACTTTTTAAACCCTCACAGTGACCAAAATTGCCATTTTTACAGAGTTTTGCTTACTCAAAATCTTAAATTTTGACCAATTTCAGGCACAGAAATGACTTTAAACACACTTATTTTAGTTGAAAAAGTAATAATTCACATCCAACCGTCATTTAAAGTCAAAAGATTAAATGTAAAAATTTCATCAATATTGACCATTTTTTCAACGTTCGACTGGTCCGGGGTCATCGTTTTTCATCAGAAAATTGATTTTTTGGACTCTACCAAAAATGATTCAAAATGTCATTTGGATCGGGCCTCATGTTCAATAACCACTTTTTAAACCCTCACAGTGACCAAAATTGCCATTTTTACAGAGTTTTGCTTACTCAAAATCTTACATTTTGACCAATTTCAGGCACAGAAATGACTTTAAACACACTTATTTTAGTTGAAAAAGTAATAATTCACATCCAACCGTCATTTAAAGTCAAAAGATTAAATGTTAAAATTTCATCAATATTGACCATTTTTTCAACGTTCGACTGGTCCGGGGTCATCGTTTTTCATCAGAAAATTGATTTTTTGGACTCTACCGAAAATGATTCAAAATGTCATTTGGATCGGGCCTCATGTTGAATAACCACTTTTTAAACCCTCACAGTGACCAAAATTGCCATTTTTACAGAGTTTTGCTTACTCAAAATCTTCAATTTTGACCAATTTCAGGCACAGAAATGACTTTAAACACACTTATTTTAGTTGAAAAAGTAATAATTCACATCCAACCGTCATTTAAAGTCAAAAGATTAAATGTTAAAATTTCATCAATATTGACCATTTTTTCAACGTTCGACTGGTCCGGGGTCATCGTTTTTCATCAGAAAATTGATTTTTTGGACTCTACCAAAAATGATTCAAAATGTCATTTGGATTGGGCCTCATGTTGAATAACCACTTTTTAAACCCTCACAGTGACAAAAATTGCCATTTTTACAGAGTTTTGCTTACTCAAAATCTTACATTTTGACCAATTTCAGGCACAGAAATGACTTTAAACACACTTATTTTAGTTGAAAAAGTAATAATTCACATCCAACCGTCATTTAAATTCAAAAGATTAAATGTTAAAATTTCATCAATATTGACCATTTTTTCAACGTTCGACTGGTCCGGGGTCATCGTTTTTCATCAGAAAATTGATTTTTCTGGACTCTACCAAAAATGATTCAAAATGTCATTTGGATCGGGCCTCATGTTGAATAACCACTTTTTAAACCCTCACAGTGACCAAAATTGCCATTTTTACAGAGTTTTGCTTACTCAAAATCTTCAATTTTGACCAATTTCAGGCACAGAAATGACTTTAAACACACTTATTTTAGTTGAAAAAGTAATAATTCACATCCAACCGTTATTTAAAGTCAAAAGATTAAATGTTAAAATTTCATCAATATTGACCATTTTTTCAACGTTCGACTGGTCCGGGGTCATCGTTTTTCATCAGAAAATTGATTTTTTGGACTCTACCAAAAATGATTCAAAATGTCATTTGGATCGGGCCTCATGTTCAATAACCACTTTTTAAACCCTCACAGTGACCAAAATTGCCATTTTTACAGAGTTTTGCTTACTCAAAATCTTACATTTTGACCAATTTCAGGCACAGAAATGACTTTAAACACACTTATTTTAGTTGAAAAAGTAATAATTCACATCCAACCGTCATTTAAAGTCAAAAGATTAAATGTTAAAATTTCATCAATATTGACCATTTTTTCAACGTTCGACTGGTCCGGGGTCATCGTTTTTCATCAGAAAATTGATTTTTTGGACTCTACCAAAAATGATTCAAAATGTCATTTGGATCGGGCCTCATGTTGAATAACCACTTTTTAAACCCTCACAGTGACCAAAATTGCCATTTTTACAGAGTTTTGCTTACTCAAAATCTTCAATTTTGACCAATTTCAGGCACAGAAATGACTTTAAACACACTTATTTTAGTTGAAAAAGTAATAATTCACATCCAACCGTCATTTAAAGTAAAAAGATTAAATGTTAAAATTTCATCAATATTGACCATTTTTTCAACGTTCGACTGGTCCGGGGTCATCGTTTTTCATCAGAAAATTGATTTTTTGGACTCTACCAAAAATGATTCAAAATGTCATTTGGATTGGGCCTCATGTTGAATAACCACTTTTTAAACCCTCACAGTGACCAAAATTGCCATTTTTACAGAGTTTTGCTTACTCAAAATCTTACATTTTGACCAATTTCAGGCACAGAAATGACTTTAAACACACTTATTTTAGTTGAAAAAGTAATAATTCACATCCAACCGTCATTTAAATTCAAAAGATTAAATGTTAAAATTTCATCAATATTGACCATTTTTTCAACGTTCGACTGGTCCGGGGTCATCGTTTTTCATCAGAAAATTGATTTTTCTGGACTCTACCAAAAATGATTCAAAATGTCATTTGGATCGGGCCTCATGTTGAATAACCACTTTTTAAACCCTCACAGTGACCAAAATTGCCATTTTTACAGAGTTTTGCTTACTCAGAATCTTCAATTTTGACCAATTTCAGGCACAGAAATGACTTTAAACACACTTATTTTAGTTGAAAAAGTAATAATTCACATCCAACCGTTATTTAAAGTCAAAAGATTAAATGTTAAAATTTCATCAATATTGACCATTTTTTCAACGTTCGACTGGTCCGGGGTCATCGTTTTTCATCAGAAAATTGATTTTTTGGACTCTACCAAAAATGATTCAAAATGTCATTTGGATCGGGCCTCATGTTGAATAACCACTTTTTAAACCCTCACAGTGACCAAAATTGCCATTTTTACAGAGTTTTGCTTACTCAAAATCTTAAATTTTGACCAATTTCAGGCACAGAAATGACTTTAAACACACTTATTTTAGTTGAAAAAGTAATAATTCACATCCAACCGTCATTTAAAGTCAAAAGATTAAATGTTAAAATTTCATCAATATTGACCATTTTTTCAACGTTCGACTGGTCCGGGGTCATCGTTTTTCATCAGAAAATTGATTTTTTGGACTCTACCAAAAATGATTCAAAATGTCATTTGGATTGGGCCTCATGTTGAATAACCACTTTTTAAACCCTCACAGTGACCAAAATTGCCATTTTTACAGAGTTTTGCTTACTCAAAATCTTACATTTTGACCAATTTCAGGCACAGAAATGACTTTAAACACACTTATTTTAGTTGAAAAAGTAATAATTCACATCCAACCGTCATTTAAATTCAAAAGATTAAATGTTAAAATTTCATCAATATTGACCATTTTTTCAACGTTCGACTGGTCCGGGGTCATCGTTTTTCATCAGAAAATTGATTTTTCTGGACTCTACCAAAAATGATTCAAAATGTCATTTGGATCGGGCCTCATGTTGAATAACCACTTTTTAAACCCTCACAGTGACCAAAATTGCCATTTTTACAGAGTTTTGCTTACTCAGAATCTTCAATTTTGACCAATTTCAGGCACAGAAATGACTTTAAACACACTTATTTTAGTTGAAAAAGTAATAATTCACATCCAACCGTTATTTAAAGTCAAAAGATTAAATGTTAAAATTTCATCAATATTGACCATTTTTTCAACGTTCGACTGGTCCGGGGTCATCGTTTTTCATCAGAAAATTGATTTTTTGGACTCTACCAAAAATGATTCAAAATGTCATTTGGATCGGGCCTCATGTTGAATAACCACTTTTTAAACCCTCACAGTGACCAAAATTGCCATTTTTACAGAGTTTTGCTTACTCAAAATCTTAAATTTTGACCAATTTCAGGCACAGAAATGACTTTAAACACACTTATTTTAGTTGAAAAAGTAATAATTCACATCCAACCGTCATTTAAAGTCAAAAGATTAAATGTTAAAATTTCATCAATATTGACCATTTTTTCAACGTTCGACTGGTCCGGGTCATCGTTTTTCATCAGAAAATTGATTTTTTGGACTCTACCAAAAATGATTCAAAATGTCATTTGGATCGGGCCTCATGTTGAATAACCACTTTTTAAACCCTCACAGTGACCAAAATTGCCATTTTTACAGAGTTTTGCTTACTCAAAATCTTAAATTTTGACCAATTTCAGGCACAGAAATGACTTTAAACACACTTATTTTAGTTGAAAAAGTAATAATTCACATCCAACCGTCATTTAAAGTCAAAAGATTAAATGTAAAAATTTCATCAATATTGACCATTTTTTCAACGTTCGACTGGTCCGGGGTCATCGTTTTTCATCAGAAAATTGATTTTTTTGGACTCTACCAAAAATGATTCAAAATGTCATTTGGATCGGGCCTCATGTTCAATAACCACTTTTTAAACCCTCACAGTGACCAAAATTGCCATTTTTACAGAGTTTTGCTTACTCAAAATCTTACATTTTGACCAATTTCAGGCACAGAAATGACTTTAAACACACTTATTTTAGTTGAAAAAGTAATAATTCACATCCAACCGTCATTTAAAGTCAAAAGATTAAATGTTAAAATTTCATCAATATTGACCATTTTTTCAACGTTCGACTGGTCCGGGGTCATTGTTTTTCATCAGAAAATTGATTTTTTGGACTCTACCAAAAATGATTCAAAATGTCATTTGGATCGGGCCTCATGTTGAATAACCACTTTTTAAACCCTCACAGTGACCAAAATTGCCATTTTTACAGAGTTTTGCTTACTCAAAATCTTCAATTTTGACCAATTTCAGGCACAGAAATGACTTTAAACACACTTATTTTAGTTGAAAAAGTAATAATTCACATCCAACCGTCATTTAAAGTCAAAAGATTAAATGTTAAAATTTCATCAATATTGACCATTTTTTCAACGTTCGACTGGTCCGGGGTCATCGTTTTTCATCAGAAAATTGATTTTTTGGACTCTACCAAAAATGATTCAAAATGTCTTTTGGATCGGGTCTCATGTTGAATAACCACTTTTTAAACCCTCACAGTGACCAAAATTGCCATTTTTACAGAGTTTTGCTTACTCAAAATCTTCAATTTTGACCACTTTCAGGCACAGAAATGACTTTAAACACACTTATTTTAGTTGAAAAAGTAATAATTCACATCCAACTGTCATTTAAAGTCAAAAGATTAAATGTAAAAATTTCATCAATATTGACCATTTTTTCAACGTTCGACTGGTCCGGGGTCATCGTTTTTCATCAGAAAATTGATTTTTTGGACTCTACCAAAAATGATTCAAAATGTCATTTGGATCGGGCCTCATGTTCAATAACCACTTTTTAAACCCTCACAGTGACCAAAATTGCCATTTTTACAGAGTTTTGCTTACTCAAAATCTTACATTTTGACCAATTTCAGGCACAGAAATGACTTTAAACACACTTATTTTAGTTGAAAAAGTAATAATTCACATCCAACCGTCATTTAAAGTCAAAAGATTAAATGTTAAAATTTCATCAATATTGACCATTTTTTCAACGTTCGACTGGTCCGGGGTCATCGTTTTTCATCAGAAAACTGATTTTTTGGACTCTACCAAAAATGATTCAAAATGTCATTTGGATCGGGCCTCATGTTGAATAACCACTTTTTAAACCCTCACAGTGACCAAAATTGCCATTTTTACAGAGTTTTGCTTACTCAAAATCTTAAATTTTGACCAATTTCAGGCACAGAAATGACTTTAAACACACTTATTTTAGTTGAAAAAGTAATAATTCACATCCAACCGTCATTTAAAGTCAAAAGATTAAATGTTAAAATTTCATCAATATTGACCATTTTTTCAACGTTCGACTGGTCCGGGTCATCGTTTTTCATCAGAAAATTGATTTTTTGGACTCTACCAAAAATGATTCAAAATGTCATTTGGATCGGGCCTCATGTTGAATAACCACTTTTTAAACCCTCACAGTGACCAAAATTGCCATTTTTACAGAGTTTTGCTTACTCAAAATCTTAAATTTTGACCAATTTCAGGCACAGAAATGACTTTAAACACACTTATTTTAGTTGAAAAAGTAATAATTCACATCCAACCGTCATTTAAAGTCAAAAGATTAAATGTAAAAATTTCATCAATATTGACCATTTTTTCAACGTTCGACTGGTCCGGGGTCATCGTTTTTCATCAGAAAATTGATTTTTTTGGACTCTACCAAAAATGATTCAAAATGTCATTTGGATCGGGCCTCATGTTCAATAACCACTTTTTAAACCCTCACAGTGACCAAAATTGCCATTTTTACAGAGTTTTGCTTACTCAAAATCTTACATTTTGACCAATTTCAGCACAGAAATGACTTTAAACACACTTATTTTAGTTGAAAAAGTAATAATTCACATCCAACCGTCATTTAAAGTCAAAAGATTAAATGTTAAAATTTCATCAATATTGACCATTTTTTCAACGTTCGACTGGTCCGGGGTCATCGTTTTTCATCAGAAAATTGATTTTTTGGACTCTACCAAAAATGATTCAAAATGTCATTTGGATCGGGCCTCATGTTGAATAACCACTTTTTAAACCCTCACAGTGACCAAAATTGCCATTTTTACAGAGTTTTGCTTACTCAAAATCTTACATTTTGACCAATTTCAGGCACAGAAATGACTTTAAACACACTTATTTTAGTTGAAAAAGTAATAATTCACATCCAACCGTCATTTAAATTCAAAAGATTAAATGTTAAAATTTCATCAATATTGACCATTTTTTCAACGTTCGACTGGTCTGGGGTCATCGTTTTTCATCAGAAAATTGATTTTTCTGGACTCTACCAAAAATGATTCAAAATGTCATTTGGATCGGGCCTCATGTTGAATAACCACTTTTTAAACCCTCACAGTGACCAAAATTGCCATTTTTACAGAGTTTTGCTTACTCAGAATCTTCAATTTTGACCAATTTCAGGCACAGAAATGACTTTAAACACACTTATTTTAGTTGAAAAAGTAATAATTCACATCCAACCGTTATTTAAAGTCAAAAGATTAAATGTTAAAATTTCATCAATATTGACCATTTTTTCAACGTTCGACTGGTCCGGGGTCATCGTTTTTCATCAGAAAATTGATTTTTTGGACTCTACCAAAAATGATTCAAAATGTCATTTGGATCGGGCCTCATGTTGAATAACCACTTTTTAAACCCTCACAGTGACCAAAATTGCCATTTTTACAGAGTTTTGCTTACTCAAAATCTTCAATTTTGACCAATTTCAGGCACAGAAATGACTTTAAACACACTTATTTTAGTTGAAAAAGTAATAATTCACATCCAACCGTCATTTAAAGTCAAAAGATTAAATGTTAAAATTTCATCTATATTGACCATTTTTTTCAACGTTCGACTGGTCCGGGGTCATCGTTTTTCATCAGAAAATGGATTTTTTGGACTCTACCAAAAAAGATTCAAAATGTCTTTTGGATCGGGTCTCATGTTGAATAACCACTTTTTAAACCCTCACAGTGACCAAAATTGCCATTTTTACAGAGTTTTGCTTACTCAAAATCTTCAATTTTTACCACTTTCAGGCACAGAAATGACTTTAAACACACTTATTTTAGTTGAAAAAGTAATAATTCACATCCAACTGTCATTTAAAGTCAAAAGATTAAATGTAAAAATTTCATCAATATTGACCATTTTTTCAACGTTCGACTGGTCCGGGGTCATCGTTTTTCATCAGAAAATTGATTTTTTGGACTCTACCAAAAATGATTCAAAATGTCATTTGGATCGGGCCTCATGTTCAATAACCACTTTTTAAACCCTCACAGTGACCAAAATTGCCATTTTTACAGAGTTTTGCTTACTCAAAATCTTACATTTTGACCAATTTCAGGCACAGAAATGACTTTAAACACACTTATTTTAGTTGAAAAAGTAATAATTCACATCCAACCGTCATTTAAAGTCAAAAGATTAAATGTTAAAATTTCATCAATATTGACCATTTTTTCAACGTTCGACTGGTCCGGGGTCATCGTTTTTCATCAGAAAATTGATTTTTTGGACTCTACCAAAAATGATTCAAAATGTCATTTGGATCGGGCCTCATGTTGAATAACCACTTTTTAAACCCTCACAGTGACCAAAATTGCCATTTTTACAGAGTTTTGCTTACTCAAAATCTTAAATTTTGACCAATTTCAGGCACAGAAATGACTTTAAACACACTTATTTTAGTTGAAAAAGTAATAATTCACATCCAACCGTCATTTAAAGTCAAAAGATTAAATGTTAAAATTTCATCAATATTGACCATTTTTTCAACGTTCGACTGGTCCGGGGTCATCGTTTTTCATCAGAAAATTGATTTTTTGGACTCTACCAAAAATGATTCAAAATGTCATTTGGATTGGGCCTCATGTTGAATAACCACTTTTTAAACCCTCACAGTGACCAAAATTGCCATTTTTACAGAGTTTTGCTTACTCAAAATCTTACATTTTGACCAATTTCAGGCACAGAAATGACTTTAAACACACTTATTTTAGTTGAAAAAGTAATAATTCACATCCAACCGTCATTTAAATTCAAAAGATTAAATGTTAAAATTTCATCAATATTGACCATTTTTTCAACGTTCGACTTGACCGGGGTCATCGTTTTTCATCAGAAAATGGATTTTTTGGACTCTACCAAAAAAGATTCAAAATGTCTTTTGGATCGGGTCTCATGTTGAATAACCACTTTTTAAACCCTCACAGTGACCAAAATTGCCATTTTTACAGAGTTTTGCTTACTCAAAATCTTCAATTTTGACCACTTTCAGGCACAGAAATGACTTTAAACACACTTATTTTAGTTGAAAAAGTAATAATTCACATCCAACTGTCATTTAAAGTCAAAAGATTAAATGTAAAAATTTCATCAATATTGACCATTTTTTCAACGTTCGACTGGTCCGGGGTCATCGTTTTTCATCAGAAAATTGATTTTTTGGACTCTACCAAAAATGATTCAAAATGTCATTTGGATCGGGCCTCATGTTGAATAACCACTTTTTAAACCCTCACAGTGACCAAAATTGCCATTTTTACAGAGTTTTGCTTACTCAAAATCTTAAATTTTGACCAATTTCAGGCACAGAAATGACTTTAAACACACTTATTTTAGTTGAAAAAGTAATAATTCACATCCAACCGTCATTTAAAGTCAAAAGATTAAATGTTAAAATTTCATCAATATTGACCATTTTTTCAACGTTCGACTGGTCCGGGGTCATCGTTTTTCATCAGAAAATTGATTTTTTGGACTCTACCAAAAATGATTCAAAATGTCATTTGGATCGGGCCTCATGTTGAATAACCACTTTTTAAACCCTCACAGTGACCAAAATTGCCATTTTTACAGAGTTTTGCTTACTCAAAATCTTCAATTTTGACCAATTTCAGGCACAGAAATGACTTTAAACACACTTATTTTAGTTGAAAAAGTAATAATTCACATCCAACCGTCATTTAAAGTCAAAAGATTAAATGTTAAAATTTCATCAATATTGACCATTTTTTCAACGTTCAACTGGTCCGGGGTCATCGTTTTTCATCAGAAAATTGATTTTTTGGACTCTACCAAAAATGATTCAAAATGTCATTTGGATTGGGCCTCATGTTGAATAACCACTTTTTAAACCCTCACAGTGACCAAAATTGCCATTTTTACAGAGTTTTGCTTACTCAAAATCTTATATTTTGACCAATTTCAGGCACAGAAATGACTTTAAACACACTTATTTTAGTTGAAAAAGTAATAATTCACATCCAACCGTCATTTAAATTCAAAAGATTAAATGTTAAAATTTCATCAATATTGACCATTTTTTCAACGTTCGACTGGTCCGGGGTCATCGTTTTTCATCAGAAAATTGATTTTTTGGACTCTACCAAAAATGATTCAAAATGTCATTTGGATCGGGCCTCATGTTGAATAACCACTTTTTAAACCCTCACAGTGACCAAAATTGCCATTTTTACAGAGTTTTGCTTACTCAAAATCTTCAATTTTGACCAATTTCAGGCACAGAAATGACTTTAAACACACTTATTTTAGTTGAAAAAGTAATAATTCACATCCAACCGTCATTTAAAGTCAAAAGATTAAATGTTAAAATTTCATCAATATTGACCATTTTTTCAACGTTCGACTGGTCCGGGGTCATCGTTTTTCATCAGAAAATTGATTTTTTGGACTCTACCAAAAATGATTCAAAATGTCATTTGGATTGGGCCTCATGTTGAATAACCACTTTTTAAACCCTCACAGTGACCAAAATTGCCATTTTTACAGAGTTTTGCTTACTCAAAATCTTACATTTTGACCAATTTCAGGCACAGAAATGACTTTAAACACACTTATTTTAGTTGAAAAAGTAATAATTCACATCCAACCGTCATTTAAATTCAAAAGATTAAATGTTAAAATTTCATCAATATTGACCATTTTTTCAACGTTCGACTGGTCCGGGGTCATCGTTTTTCATCAGAAAATTGATTTTTCTGGACTCTACCAAAAATGATTCAAAATGTCATTTGGATCGGGCCTCATGTTGAATAACCACTTTTTAAACCCTCACAGTGACCAAAATTGCCATTTTTACAGAGTTTTGCTTACTCAGAATCTTCAATTTTGACCAATTTCAGGCACAGAAATGACTTTAAACACACTTATTTTAGTTGAAAAAGTAATAATTCACATCCAACCGTCATTTAAAGTCAAAAGATTAAATGTTAAAATTTCATCAATATTGACCATTTTTTCAACGTTCGACTGGTCCGGGGTCATCGTTTTTCATCAGAAAATAGATTTTTTTGGACTCTACCAAAAATGTTTCAAAATGTCATTTGGATCGGGCCTCATGTTGAATAACCACTTTTTAAACCCTCACAGTGACCAAAATTGCCATTTTTACAGAGTTTTGCTTACTCAAAATCTTCAATTTTGACCAATTTCAGGCACAGAAATGACTTTAAACACACTTATTTTAGTTGAAAAAGTAATAATTCACATCCAACCGTCATTTAAAGTCAAAAGATTAAATGTTAAAATTTCATCAATATTGACCATTTTTTCAACGTTCGACTGGTCCGGGGTCATCGTTTTTCATCAGAAAATTGATTTTTTGGACTCTACCAAAAAAGATTCAAAATGTCTTTTGGATCGGGTCTCATGTTGAATAACCACTTTTTAAACCCTCACAGTGACCAAAATTGCCATTTTTACAGAGTTTTGCTTACTCAAAATCTTCAATTTTGACCACTTTCAGGCACAGAAATGACTTTAAACACACTTATTTTAGTTGAAAAAGTAATAATTCACATCCAACTGTCATTTAAAGTCAAAAGATTAAATGTAAAAATTTCATCAATATTGACCATTTTTTCAACGTTCGACTGGTCCGGGGTCATCGTTTTTCATCAGAAAATTGATTTTTTGGACTCTACCAAAAATGATTCAAAATGTCATTTGGATTGGGCCTCATGTTGAATAACCACTTTTTAAACCCTCACAGTGACCAAAATTGCCATTTTTACAGAGTTTTGCTTACTCAAAATCTTACATTTTGACCAATTTCAGGCACAGAAATGACTTTAAACACACTTATTTTAGTTGAAAAAGTAATAATTCACATCCAACCGTCATTTAAATTCAAAAGATTAAATGTTAAAATTTCATCAATATTGACCATTTTTTCAACGTTCGACTGGTCCGGGGTCATCGTTTTTCATCAGAAAATTGATTTTTCTGGACTCTACCAAAAATGATTCAAAATGTCATTTGGATCGGGCCTCATGTTGAATAACCACTTTTTAAACCCTCACAGTGACCAAAATTGCCATTTTTACAGAGTTTTGCTTACTCAAAATCTTACATTTTGACCAATTTCAGGCACAGAAATGACTTTAAACACACTTATTTTAGTTGAAAAAGTAATAATTCACATCCAACCGTCATTTAAATTCAAAAGATTAAATGTTAAAATTTCATCAATATTGACCATTTTTTCAACGTTCGACTTGACCGGGGTCATCGTTTTTCATCAGAAAATGGATTTTTTGGACTCTACCAAAAAAGATTCAAAATGTCTTTTGGATCGGGTCTCATGTTGAATAACCACTTTTTAAACCCTCACAGTGACCAAAATTGCCATTTTTACAGAGTTTTGCTTACTCAAAATCTTCAATTTTGACCACTTTCAGGCACAGAAATGACTTTAAACACACTTATTTTAGTTGAAAAAGTAATAATTCACATCCAACTGTCATTTAAAGTCAAAAGATTAAATGTAAAAATTTCATCAATATTGACCATTTTTTCAACGTTCGACTGGTCCGGGGTCATCGTTTTTCATCAGAAAATTGATTTTTTGGACTCTACCAAAAATGATTCAAAATGTCATTTGGATCGGGCCTCATGTTGAATAACCACTTTTTAAACCCTCACAGTGACCAAAATTGCCATTTTTACAGAGTTTTGCTTACTCAAAATCTTAAATTTTGACCAATTTCAGGCACAGAAATGACTTTAAACACACTTATTTTAGTTGAAAAAGTAATAATTCACATCCAACCGTCATTTAAAGTCAAAAGATTAAATGTTAAAATTTCATCAATATTGACCATTTTTTCAACGTTCGACTGGTCCGGGGTCATCGTTTTTCATCAGAAAATTGATTTTTTGGACTCTACCAAAAATGATTCAAAATGTCATTTGGATCGGGCCTCATGTTGAATAACCACTTTTTAAACCCTCACAGTGACCAAAATTGCCATTTTTACAGAGTTTTGCTTACTCAAAATCTTCAATTTTGACCAATTTCAGGCACAGAAATGACTTTAAACACACTTATTTTAGTTGAAAAAGTAATAATTCACATCCAACCGTCATTTAAAGTCAAAAGATTAAATGTTAAAATTTCATCAATATTGACCATTTTTTCAACGTTCAACTGGTCCGGGGTCATCGTTTTTCATCAGAAAATTGATTTTTTGGACTCTACCAAAAATGATTCAAAATGTCATTTGGATTGGGCCTCATGTTGAATAACCACTTTTTAAACCCTCACAGTGACCAAAATTGCCATTTTTACAGAGTTTTGCTTACTCAAAATCTTATATTTTGACCAATTTCAGGCACAGAAATGACTTTAAACACACTTATTTTAGTTGAAAAAGTAATAATTCACATCCAACCGTCATTTAAATTCAAAAGATTAAATGTTAAAATTTCATCAATATTGACCATTTTTTCAACGTTCGACTGGTCCGGGGTCATCGTTTTTCATCAGAAAATTGATTTTTTGGACTCTACCAAAAATGATTCAAAATGTCATTTGGATCGGGCCTCATGTTGAATAACCACTTTTTAAACCCTCACAGTGACCAAAATTGCCATTTTTACAGAGTTTTGCTTACTCAAAATCTTCAATTTTGACCAATTTCAGGCACAGAAATGACTTTAAACACACTTATTTTAGTTGAAAAAGTAATAATTCACATCCAACCGTCATTTAAAGTCAAAAGATTAAATGTTAAAATTTCATCAATATTGACCATTTTTTCAACGTTCGACTGGTCCGGGGTCATCGTTTTTCATCAGAAAATTGATTTTTTGGACTCTACCAAAAATGATTCAAAATGTCATTTGGATTGGGCCTCATGTTGAATAACCACTTTTTAAACCCTCACAGTGACCAAAATTGCCATTTTTACAGAGTTTTGCTTACTCAAAATCTTACATTTTGACCAATTTCAGGCACAGAAATGACTTTAAACACACTTATTTTAGTTGAAAAAGTAATAATTCACATCCAACCGTCATTTAAATTCAAAAGATTAAATGTTAAAATTTCATCAATATTGACCATTTTTTCAACGTTCGACTGGTCCGGGGTCATCGTTTTTCATCAGAAAATTGATTTTTCTGGACTCTACCAAAAATGATTCAAAATGTCATTTGGATCGGGCCTCATGTTGAATAACCACTTTTTAAACCCTCACAGTGACCAAAATTGCCATTTTTACAGAGTTTTGCTTACTCAGAATCTTCAATTTTGACCAATTTCAGGCACAGAAATGACTTTAAACACACTTATTTTAGTTGAAAAAGTAATAATTCACATCCAACCGTCATTTAAAGTCAAAAGATTAAATGTTAAAATTTCATCAATATTGACCATTTTTTCAACGTTCGACTGGTCCGGGGTCATCGTTTTTCATCAGAAAATAGATTTTTTTGGACTCTACCAAAAATGTTTCAAAATGTCATTTGGATCGGGCCTCATGTTGAATAACCACTTTTTAAACCCTCACAGTGACCAAAATTGCCATTTTTACAGAGTTTTGCTTACTCAAAATCTTCAATTTTGACCAATTTCAGGCACAGAAATGACTTTAAACACACTTATTTTAGTTGAAAAAGTAATAATTCACATCCAACCGTCATTTAAAGTCAAAAGATTAAATGTTAAAATTTCATCAATATTGACCATTTTTTCAACGTTCGACTGGTCCGGGGTCATCGTTTTTCATCAGAAAATTGATTTTTTGGACTCTACCAAAAAAGATTCAAAATGTCTTTTGGATCGGGTCTCATGTTGAATAACCACTTTTTAAACCCTCACAGTGACCAAAATTGCCATTTTTACAGAGTTTTGCTTACTCAAAATCTTCAATTTTGACCACTTTCAGGCACAGAAATGACTTTAAACACACTTATTTTAGTTGAAAAAGTAATAATTCACATCCAACTGTCATTTAAAGTCAAAAGATTAAATGTAAAAATTTCATCAATATTGACCATTTTTTCAACGTTCGACTGGTCCGGGGTCATCGTTTTTCATCAGAAAATTGATTTTTTGGACTCTACCAAAAATGATTCAAAATGTCATTTGGATCGGGCCTCATGTTCAATAACCACTTTTTAAACCCTCACAGTGACCAAAATTGCCATTTTTACAGAGTTTTGCTTACTCAAAATCTTACATTTTGACCAATTTCAGGCACAGAAATGACTTTAAACACACTTATTTTAGTTGAAAAAGTAATAATTCACATCCAACCGTCATTTAAAGTCAAAAGATTAAATGTTAAAATTTCATCAATATTGACCATTTTTTCAACGTTCGACTGGTCCGGGGTCATCGTTTTTCATCAGAAAATTGATTTTTTGGACTCTACCAAAAATGATTTAAAATGTCATTTGGATCGGGCCTCATGTTGAATAACCACTTTTTAAACCCTCACAGTGACCAAAATTGCCATTTTTACAGAGTTTTGCTTACTCAAAATCTTCAATTTTGACCAATTTCAGGCACAGAAATGACTTTAAACACACTTATTTTAGTTGAAAAAGTAATAATTCACATCCAACCGTCATTTAAAGTAAAAAGATTAAATGTTAAAATTTCATCAATATTGACCATTTTTTCAACGTTCGACTGGTCCGGGGTCATCGTTTTTCATCAGAAAATTGATTTTTTGGACTCTACCAAAAATGATTCAAAATGTCATTTGGATTGGGCCTCATGTTGAATAACCACTTTTTAAACCCTCACAGTGACCAAAATTGCCATTTTTACAGAGTTTTGCTTACTCAAAATCTTACATTTTGACCAATTTCAGGCACAGAAATGACTTTAAACACACTTATTTTAGTTGAAAAAGTAATAATTCACATCCAACCGTCATTTAAATTCAAAAGATTAAATGTTAAAATTTCATCAATATTGACCATTTTTTCAACGTTCGACTGGTCCGGGGTCATCGTTTTTCATCAGAAAATTGATTTTTCTGGACTCTACCAAAAATGATTCAAAATGTCATTTGGATCGGGCCTCATGTTGAATAACCACTTTTTAAACCCTCACAGTGACCAAAATTGCCATTTTTACAGAGTTTTGCTTACTCAAAATCTTAAATTTTGACCAATTTCAGGCACAGAAATGACTTTAAACACACTTATTTTAGTTGAAAAAGTAATAATTCACATCCAACCGTCATTTAAAGTCAAAAGATTAAATGTTAAAATTTCATCAATATTGACCATTTTTTCAACGTTCAACTGGTCCGGGGTCATCGTTTTTCATCAGAAAATTGATTTTTTGGACTCTACCAAAAATGATTCAAAATGTCATTTGGATCGGGCCTCATGTTGAATAACCACTTTTTAAACCCTCACAGTGACCAAAATTGCCATTTTTACAGAGTTTTGCTTACTCAGAATCTTCAATTTTGACCAATTTCAGGCACAGAAATGACTTTAAACACACTTATTTTAGTTGAAAAAGTAATAATTCACATCCAACCGTCATTTAAAGTCAAAAGATTAAATGTTAAAATTTCATCTATATTGACCATTTTTTTCAACGTTCGACTGGTCCGGGGTCATCGTTTTTCATCAGAAAATGGATTTTTTGGACTCTACCAAAAAAGATTCAAAATGTCTTTTGGATCGGGTCTCATGTTGAATAACCACTTTTTAAACCCTCACAGTGACCAAAATTGCCATTTTTACTGAGTTTTGCTTACTCAAAATCTTCAATTTTGACCACTTTCAGGCACAGAAATGACTTTAAACACACTTATTTTAGTTGAAAAAGTAATAATTCACATCCAACTGTCATTTAAAGTCAAAAGATTAAATGTAAAAATTTCATCAATATTGACCATTTTTTCAACGTTCGACTGGTCCGGGGTCATCGTTTTTCATCAGAAAATTGATTTTTTGGACTCTACCAAAAATGATTCAAAATGTCATTTGGATCGGGCCTCATGTTCAATAACCACTTTTTAAACCCTCACAGTGACCAAAATTGCCATTTTTACAGAGTTTTGCTTACTCAAAATCTTACATTTTGACCAATTTCAGGCACAGAAATGACTTTAAACACACTTATTTTAGTTGAAAAAGTAATAATTCACATCCAACCGTCATTTAAAGTCAAAAGATTAAATGTTAAAATTTCATCAATATTGACCATTTTTTCAACGTTCGACTGGTCCGGGGTCATCGTTTTTCATCAGAAAATTGATTTTTTGGACTCTACCAAAAATGATTCAAAATGTCATTTGGATCGGGCCTCATGTTGAATAACCACTTTTTAAACCCTCACAGTGACCAAAATTGCCATTTTTACAGAGTTTTGCTTACTCAAAATCTTCAATTTTGACCAATTTCAGGCACAGAAATGACTTTAAACACACTTATTTTAGTTGAAAAAGTAATAATTCACATCCAACCGTCATTTAAAGTCAAAAGATTAAATGTTAAAATTTCATCAATATTGACCATTTTTTCAACGTTCAACTGGTCCGGGGTCATCGTTTTTCATCAGAAAATTGATTTTTTGGACTCTACCAAAAATGATTCAAAATGTCATTTGGATTGGGCCTCATGTTGAATAACCACTTTTTAAACCCTCACAGTGACCAAAATTGCCATTTTTACAGAGTTTTGCTTACTCAAAATCTTACATTTTGACCAATTTCAGGCACAGAAATGACTTTAAACACACTTATTTTAGTTGAAAAAGTAATAATTCACATCCAACCGTCATTTAAATTCAAAAGATTAAATGTTAAAATTTCATCAATATTGACCATTTTTTCAACGTTCGACTGGTCCGGGGTCATCGTTTTTCATCAGAAAATTGATTTTTTTGACTCTACCAAAAATGATTCAAAATGTCATTTGGATCGGGCCTCATGTTGAATAACCACTTTTTAAACCCTCACAGTGACCAAAATTGCCATTTTTACAGAGTTTTGCTTACTCAAAATCTTCAATTTTGACCAATTTCAGGCACAGAAATGACTTTAAACACACTTATTTTAGTTGAAAAAGTAATAATTCACATCCAACCGTCATTTAAAGTCAAAAGATTAAATGTTAAAATTTCATCAATATTGACCATTTTTTCAACGTTCGACTGGTCCGGGGTCATCGTTTTTCATCAGAAAATTGATTTTTTGGACTCTACCAAAAATGATTCAAAATGTCATTTGGATTGGGCCTCATGTTGAATAACCACTTTTTAAACCCTCACAGTGACCAAAATTGCCATTTTTACAGAGTTTTGCTTACTCAAAATCTTCAATTTTGACCAATTTCAGGCACAGAAATGACTTTAAACACACTTATTTTAGTTGAAAAAGTAATAATTCACATCCAACCGTCATTTAAAGTCAAAAGATTAAATGTTAAAATTTCATCTATATTGACCATTTTTTTCAACGGTCGACTGGTCCGGGGTCATCGTTTTTCATCAGAAAATGGATTTTTTGGACTCTACCAAAAAAGATTCAAAATGTCTTTTGGATCGGGTCTCATGTTGAATAACCACTTTTTAAACCCTCACAGTGACCAAAATTGCCATTTTTACAGAGTTTTGCTTACTCAGAATCTTCAATTTTGACCACTTTCAGGCACAGAAATGACTTTAAACACACTTATTTTAGTTGAAAAAGTAATAATTCACATCCAACTGTCATTTAAAGTCAAAAGATTAAATGTAAACATTTCATCAATATTGACCATTTTTTCAACGTTCGACTGGTCCGGGGTCATCGTTTTTCATCAGAAAATTGATTTTTTGGACTCTACCAAAAATGATTCAAAATGTCATTTGGATCGGGCCTCATGTTCAATAACCACTTTTTAAACCCTCACAGTGACCAAAATTGCCATTTTTACAGAGTTTTGCTTACTCAAAATCTTACATTTTGACCAATTTCAGGCACAGAAATGACTTTAAACACACTTATTTTAGTTGAAAAAGTAATAATTCACATCCAACCGTCATTTAAAGTCAAAAGATTAAATGTTAAAATTTCATCAATATTGACCATTTTTTCAACGTTCGACTGGTCCGGGGTCATCGTTTTTCATCAGAAAATTGATTTTTTGGACTCTACCAAAAATGATTCAAAATGTCATTTGGATCGGGCCTCATGTTGAATAACCACTTTTTAAACCCTCACAGTGACCAAAATTGCCATTTTTACAGAGTTTTGCTTACTCAAAATCTTCAATTTTGACCAATTTCAGGCACAGAAATGACTTTAAACACACTTATTTTAGTTGAAAAAGTAATAATTCACATCCAACCGTCATTTAAAGTCAAAAGATTAAATGTTAAAATTTCATCAATATTGACCATTTTTTCAACGTTCGACTGGTCCGGGGTCATCGTTTTTCATCAGAAAATTGATTTTTTGGACTCTACCAAAAATGATTCAAAATGTCATTTGGATTGGGCCTCATGTTGAATAACCACTTTTTAAACCCTCACAGTGACCAAAATTGCCATTTTTACAGAGTTTTGCTTACTCAAAATCTTACATTTTGACCAATTTCAGGCACAGAAATGACTTTAAACACACTTATTTTAGTTGAAAAAGTAATAATTCACATCCAACCGTCATTTAAATTCAAAAGATTAAATGTTAAAATGTCATCAATATTGACCATTTTTTCAACGTTCGACTGGTCCGGGGTCATCGTTTTTCATCAGAAAATTGATTTTTCTGGACTCTACCAAAAATGATTCAAAATGTCATTTGGATCGGGCCTCATGTTGAATAACCACTTTTTAAACCCTCACAGTGACCAAAATTGCCATTTTTACAGAGTTTTGCTTACTCAGAATCTTCAATTTTGACCAATTTCAGGCACAGAAATGACTTTAAACACACTTATTTTAGTTGAAAAAGTAATAATTCACATCCAACCGTCATTTAAAGTCAAAAGATTAAATATTAAAATTTCATCAATATTGACCATTTTTTCAACGTTCGACTGTCCGGGGTCATCGTTTTTCATCAGAAAATTGATTTTTTTGGACTCTACCAAAAATGTTTCAAAATGTCATTTGGATCGGGCCTCATGTTGAATAACCACTTTTTAAACCCTCACAGTGACCAAAATTGCCATTTTTACAGAGTTTTGCTTACTCAAAATCTTCAATTTTGACCAATTTCAGGCACAGAAATGACTTTAAACACACTTATTTTAGTTGAAAAAGTAATAATTCACATCCAACCGTCATTTAAAGTCAAAAGATTAAATGTTAAAATTTCATCAATATTGACCATTTTTTCAACGTTCGACTGGTCCGGGGTCATCGTTTTTCATCAGAAAATTGATTTTTTGGACTCTACCAAAAAAGATTCAAAATGTCTTTTGGATCGGGTCTCATGTTGAATAACCACTTTTTAAACCCTCACAGTGACCAAAATTGCAATTTTTACAGAGTTTTGCTTACTCAAAATCTTCAATTTTGACCACTTTCAGGCACAGAAATGACTTTAAACACACTTATTTTAGTTGAAAAAGTAATAATTCACATCCAACTGTCATTTAAAGTCAAAAGATTAAATGTAAAAATTTCATCAATATTGACCATTTTTTCAACGTTCGACTGGTCCGGGGTCATCGTTTTTCATCAGAAAATTGATTTTTTGGACTCTACCAAAAATGATTCAAAATGTCATTTGGATCGGGCCTCATGTTCAATAACCACTTTTTAAACCCTCACAGTGACCAAAATTGCCATTTTTACAGAGTTTTGCTTACTCAAAATCTTACATTTTGACCAATTTCAGGCACAGAAATGACTTTAAACACACTTATTTTAGTTGAAAAAGTAATAATTCACATCCAACCGTCATTTAAAGTCAAAAGATTAAATGTTAAAATTTCATCAATATTGACCATTTTTTCAACGTTCGACTGGTCCGGGGTCATCGTTTTTCATCAGAAAATTGATTTTTTGGACTCTACCAAAAATGATTCAAAATGTCATTTGGATCGGGCCTCATGTTGAATAACCACTTTTTAAACCCTCACAGTGACCAAAATTGCCATTTTTACAGAGTTTTGCTTACTCAAAATCTTCAATTTTGACCAATTTCAGGCACAGAAATGACTTTAAACACACTTATTTTAGTTGAAAAAGTAATAATTCACATCCAACCGTCATTTAAAGTCAAAAGATTAAATGTTAAAATTTCATCAATATTGACCATTTTTTCAACGTTCGACTGGTCCGGGGTCATCGTTTTTCATCAGAAAATTGATTTTTTGGACTCTACCAAAAATGATTCAAAATGTCATTTGGATTGGGCCTCATGTTGAATAACCACTTTTTAAACCCTCACAGTGACCAAAATTGCCATTTTTACAGAGTTTTGCTTACTCAAAATCTTACATTTTGACCAATTTCAGGCACAGAAATGACTTTAAACACACTTATTTTAGTTGAAAAAGTAATAATTCACATCCAACCGTCATTTAAATTCAAAAGATTAAATGTTAAAATTTCATCAATATTGACCATTTTTTCAACGTTCGACTGGTCCGGGGTCATCGTTTTTCATCAGAAAATTGATTTTTCTGGACTCTACCAAAAATGATTCAAAATGTCATTTGGATCGGGCCTCATGTTGAATAACCACTTTTTAAACCCTCACAGTGACCAAAATTGCCATTTTTACAGAGTTTTGCTTACTCAGAATCTTCAATTTTGACCAATTTCAGGCACAGAAATGACTTTAAACACACTTATTTTAGTTGAAAAAGTAATAATTCACATCCAACCGTTATTTAAAGTCAAAAGATTAAATGTTAAAATTTCATCAATATTGACCATTTTTTCAACGTTCGACTGGTCCGGGGTCATCGTTTTTCATCAGAAAATTGATTTTTTGGACTCTACCAAAAATGATTCAAAATGTCATTTGGATCGGGCCTCATGTTGAATAACCACTTTTTAAACCCTCACAGTGACCAAAATTGCCATTTTTACAGAGTTTTGCTTACTCAAAATCTTAAATTTTGACCAATTTCAGGCACAGAAATGACTTTAAACACACTTATTTTAGTTGAAAAAGTAATAATTCACATCCAACCGTCATTTAAAGTCAAAAGATTAAATGTTAAAATTTCATCAATATTGACCATTTTTTCAACGTTCGACTGGTCCGGGGTCATCGTTTTTCATCAGAAAATTGATTTTTTGGACTCTACCAAAAATGATTCAAAATGTCATTTGGATCGGGCCTCATGTTGAATAACCACTTTTTAAACCCTCACAGTGACCAAAATTGCCATTTTTACAGAGTTTTGCTTACTCAAAATCTTCAATTTTGACCAATTTCAGGCACAGAAATGACTTTAAACACACTTATTTTAGTTGAAAAAGTAATAATTCACATCCAACCGTCATTTAAAGTCAAAAGATTAAATGTTAAAATTTCATCTATATTGACCATTTTTTTCAACGTTCGACTGGTCCGGGGTCATCGTTTTTCATCAGAAAATGGATTTTTTGGACTCTACCAAAAAAGATTCAAAATGTCTTTTGGATCGGGTCTCATGTTGAATAACCACTTTTTAAACCCTCACAGTGACCAAAATTGCCATTTTTACAGAGTTTTGCTTACTCAAAATCTTCAATTTTGACCACTTTCAGGCACAGAAATGACTTTAAACACACTTATTTTAGTTGAAAAAGTAATAATTCACATCCAACTGTCATTTAAAGTCAAAAGATTAAATGTAAAAATTTCATCAATATTGACCATTTTTTCAACGTTCGACTGGTCCGGGGTCATCGTTTTTCATCAGAAAATTGATTTTTTGGACTCTACCAAAAATGATTCAAAATGTCATTTGGATCGGGCCTCATGTTCAATAACCACTTTTTAAACCCTCACAGTGACCAAAATTGCCATTTTTACAGAGTTTTGCTTACTCAAAATCTTACATTTTGACCAATTTCAGGCACAGAAATGACTTTAAACACACTTATTTTAGTTGAAAAAGTAATAATTCACATCCAACCGTCATTTAAAGTCAAAAGATTAAATGTTAAAATTTCATCAATATTGACCATTTTTTCAACGTTCGACTGGTCCGGGGTCATCGTTTTTCATCAGAAAATTGATTTTTTGGACTCTACCAAAAATGATTCAAAATGTCATTTGGATCGGGCCTCATGTTGAATAACCACTTTTTAAACCCTCACAGTGACCAAAATTGCCATTTTTACAGAGTTTTGCTTACTCAAAATCTTCAATTTTGACCAATTTCAGGCACAGAAATGACTTTAAACACACTTATTTTAGTTGAAAAAGTAATAATTCACATCCAACCGTCATTTAAAGTCAAAAGATTAAATGTTAAAATTTCATCAATATTGACCATTTTTTCAACGTTCAACTGGTCCGGGGTCATCGTTTTTCATCAGAAAATTGATTTTTTGGACTCTACCAAAAATGATTCAAAATGTCATTTGGATTGGGCCTCATGTTGAATAACCACTTTTTAAACCCTCACAGTGACCAAAATTGCCATTTTTACAGAGTTTTGCTTACTCAAAATCTTACATTTTGACCAATTTCAGGCACAGAAATGACTTTAAACACACTTATTTTAGTTGAAAAAGTAATAATTCACATCCAACCGTCATTTAAATTCAAAAGATTAAATGTTAAAATTTCATCAATATTGACCATTTTTTCAACGTTCGACTGGTCCGGGGTCATCGTTTTTCATCAGAAAATTGATTTTTTGGACTCTACCAAAAATGATTCAAAATGTCATTTGGATCGGGCCTCATGTTGAATAACCACTTTTTAAACCCTCACAGTGACCAAAATTGCCATTTTTACAGAGTTTTGCTTACTCAAAATCTTCAATTTTGACCAATTTCAGGCACAGAAATGACTTTAAACACACTTATTTTAGTTGAAAAAGTAATAATTCACATCCAACCGTCATTTAAATTCAAAAGATTAAATGTTAAAATTTCATCAATATTGACCATTTTTTCAACGTTCGACTGGTCCGGGGTCATCGTTTTTCATCAGAAAATTGATTTTTTGGACTCTACCAAAAATGATTCAAAATGTCATTTGGATTGGGCCTCATGTTGAATAACCACTTTTTAAACCCTCACAGTGACCAAAATTGCCATTTTTACAGAGTTTTGCTTACTCAGAATCTTCAATTTTGACCAATTTCAGGCACAGAAATGACTTTAAACACACTTATTTTAGTTGAAAAAGTAATAATTCACATCCAACCGTCATTTAAATTCAAAAGATTAAATGTTAAAATTTCATCAATATTGACCATTTTTTCAACGTTCGACTGGTCCGGGGTCATCGTTTTTCATCAGAAAATTGATTTTTCTGGACTCTACCAAAAATGATTCAAAATGTCATTTGGATCGGGCCTCATGTTGAATAACCACTTTTTAAACCCTCACAGTGACCAAAATTGCCATTTTTACAGAGTTTTGCTTACTCAGAATCTTCAATTTTGACCAATTTCAGGCACAGAAATGACTTTAAACACACTTATTTTAGTTGAAAAAGTAATAATTCACATCCAACCGTTATTTAAAGTCAAAAGATTAAATGTTAAAATTTCATCAATATTGACCATTTTTTCAACGTTCGACTGATCCGGGGTCATCGTTTTTCATCAGAAAATTGATTTTTTGGACTCTACCAAAAATGATTCAAAATGTCATTTGGATCGGGCCTCATGTTGAATAACCACTTTTTAAACCCTCACAGTGACCAAAATTGCCATTTTTACAGAGTTTTGCTTACTCAAAATCTTAAATTTTGACCAATTTCAGGCACAGAAATGACTTTAAACACACTTATTTTAGTTGAAAAAGTAATAATTCACATCCAACCGTCATTTAAAGTCAAAAGATTAAATGTTAAAATTTCATCAATATTGACCATTTTTTCAACGTTCGACTGGTCCGGGGTCATCGTTTTTCATCAGAAAATTGATTTTTTGGACTCTACCAAAAATGATTCAAAATGTCATTTGGATCGGGCCTCATGTTGAATAACCACTTTTTAAACCCTCACAGTGACCAAAATTGCCATTTTTACAGAGTTTTGCTTACTCAAAATCTTAAATTTTGACCAATTTCAGGCACAGAAATGACTTTAAACACACTTATTTTAGTTGAAAAAGTAATAATTCACATCCAACCGTCATTTAAAGTCAAAAGATTAAATGTTAAAATTTCATCAATATTGACCATTTTTTCAACGTTCAACTGGTCCGGGGTCATCGTTTTTCATCAGAAAATTGATTTTTTTGGACTCTACCAAAAATGTTTCAAAATGTCATTTGGATCGGGCCTCATGTTGAATAACCACTTTTTAAACCCTCACAGTGACCAAAATTGCCATTTTTACAGAGTTTTGCTTACTCAAAATCTTAAATTTTGACCAATTTCAGGCACAGAAATGACTTTAAACACACTTATTTTAGTTGAAAAAGTAATAATTCACATCCAACCGTCATTTAAAGTCAAAAGATTAAATGTTAAAATTTCATCAATATTGACCATTTTTTCAACGTTCGACTGGTCCGGGGTCATCGTTTTTCATCAGAAAATTGATTTTTTGGACTCTACCAAAAATGATTCAAAATGTCATTTGGATCGGGCCTCATGTTGAATAACCACTTTTTAAACCCTCACAGTGACCAAAATTGCCATTTTTACAGAGTTTTGCTTACTCAAAATCTTAAATTTTGACCAATTTCAGGCACAGAAATGACTTTAAACACACTTATTTTAGTTGAAAAAGTAATAATTCACATCCAACCGTCATTTAAAGTCAAAAGATTAAATGTTAAAATTTCATCAATATTGACCATTTTTTCAACGTTCAACTGGTCCGGGGTCATCGTTTTTCATCAGAAAATTGATTTTTTTGGACTCTACCAAAAATGTTTCAAAATGTCATTTGGATCGGGCCTCATGTTGAATAACCACTTTTTAAACCCTCACAGTGACCAAAATTGCCATTTTTACAGAGTTTTGCTTACTCAAAATCTTCAATTTTGACCAATTTCAGGCACAGAAATGACTTTAAACACACTTATTTTAGTTGAAAAAGTAATAATTCACATCCAACTGTCATTTAAAGTCAAAAGATTAAATGTAAAAATTTCATCAATATTGACCATTTTTTCAACGTTCGACTGGTCCGGGGTCATCGTTTTTCATCAGAAAATTGATTTTTTGGACTCTACCAAAAATGATTCAAAATGTCATTTGGATCGGGCCTCATGTTCAATAACCACTTTTTAAACCCTCACAGTGACCAAAATTGCCATTTTTACAGAGTTTTGCTTACTCAAAATCTTCAATTTTGACCAATTTCAGGCACAGAAATGACTTTAAACACACTTATTTTAGTTGAAAAAGTAATAATTCACATCCAACCGTCATTTAAAGTCAAAAGATTAAATGTTAAAATTTCATCAATATTGACCATTTTTTCAACGTTCAACTGGTCCGGGGTCATCGTTTTTCATCAGAAAATTGATTTTTTGGACTCTACCAAAAATGATTCAAAATGTCATTTGGATTGGGCCTCATGTAGAATAACCACTTTTTAAACCCTCACAGTGACCAAAATTGCCATTTTTACAGAGTTTTGCTTACTCAAAATCTTACATTTTGACCAATTTCAGGCACAGAAATGACTTTAAACACACTTATTTTAGTTGAAAAAGTAATAATTCACATCCAACCGTCATTTAAATTCAAAAGATTAAATGTTAAAATTTCATCAATATTGACCATTTTTTCAACGTTCGACTGGTCCGGGGTCATCGTTTTTCATCAGAAAATTGATTTTTTGGACTCTACCAAAAATGATTCAAAATGTCATTTGGATCGGGCCTCATGTTGAATAACCACTTTTTAAACCCTCACAGTGACCAAAATTGCCATTTTTACAGAGTTTTGCTTACTCAAAATCTTCAATTTTGACCAATTTCAGGCACAGAAATGACTTTAAACACACTTATTTTAGTTGAAAAAGTAATAATTCACATCCAACCGTCATTTAAAGTCAAAAGATTAAATGTTAAAATTTCATCAATATTGACCATTTTTTCAACGTTCGACTGGTCCGGGGTCATCGTTTTTCATCAGAAAATTGATTTTTTGGACTCTACCAAAAATGATTCAAAATGTCATTTGGATTGGGCCTCATGTTGAATAACCACTTTTTAAACCCTCACAGTGACCGAAATTGCCATTTTTACAGAGTTTTGCTTACTCAAAATCTTACATTTTGACCAATTTCAGGCACAGAAATGACTTTAAACACACTTATTTTAGTTGAAAAAGTAATAATTCACATCCAACCGTCATTTAAATTCAAAAGATTAAATGTTAAAATTTCATCAATATTGACCATTTTTTCAACGTTCGACTGGTCCGGGGTCATCGTTTTTCATCAGAAAATTGATTTTTCTGGACTCTACCAAAAATGATTCAAAATGTCATTTGGATCGGGCCTCATGTTGAATAACCACTTTTTAAACCCTCACAGTGACCAAAATTGCCATTTTTACAGAGTTTTGCTTACTCAGAATCTTCAATTTTGACCAATTTCAGGCACAGAAATGACTTTAAACACACTTATTTTAGTTGAAAAAGTAATAATTCACATCCAACCGTTATTTAAAGTCAAAAGATTAAATGTTAAAATTTCATCAATATTGACCATTTTTTCAACGTTCGACTGGTCCGGGGTCATCGTTTTTCATCAGAAAATTGATTTTTTGGACTCTACCAAAAATGATTCAAAATGTCATTTGGATCGGGCCTCATGTTGAATAACCACTTTTTAAACCCTCACAGTGACCAAAATTGCCATTTTTACAGAGTTTTGCTTACTCAAAATCTTCAATTTTGACCAATTTCAGGCACAGAAATGACTTTAAACACACTTATTTTAGTTGAAAAAGTAATAATTCACATCCAACCGTCATTTAAAGTCAAAAGATTAAATGTTAAAATTTCATCAATATTGACCATTTTTTCAACGTTCGACTGGTCCGGGGTCATCGTTTTTCATCAGAAAATTGATTTTTTGGACTCTACCAAAAATGATTCAAAATGTCATTTGGATTGGGCCTCATGTTGAATAACCACTTTTTAAACCCTCACAGTGACCAAAATTGCCATTTTTACAGAGTTTATCTTACTCAAAATCTTACATTTTGACCAATTTCAGGCACAGAAATGACTTTAAACACACTTATTTTAGTTGAAAAAGTAATAATTCACATCCAACCGTCATTTAAAGTCAAAAGATTAAATGTTAAAATTTCATCAATATTGACCATTTTTTCAACGTTCAACTGGTCCGGGGTCATCGTTTTTCATCAGAAAATTGATTTTTTGGACTCTACCAAAAATGATTCAAAATGTCATTTGGATTGGGCCTCATGTTGAATAACCACTTTTTAAACCCTCACAGTGACCAAAATTGCCATTTTTACAGAGTTTTGCTTACTCAAAATCTTACATTTTGACCAATTTCAGGCACAGAAATGACTTTAAACACACTTATTTTAGTTGAAAAAGTAATAATTCACATCCAACCGTCATTTAAATTCAAAAGATTAAATGTTAAAATTTCATCAATATTGACCATTTTTTCAACGTTCGACTGGTCCGGGGTCATCGTTTTTCATCAGAAAATTGATTTTTTGGACTCTACCAAAAATGATTCAAAATGTCATTTGGATCGGGCCTCATGTTGAATAACCACTTTTTAAACCCTCACAGTGACCAAAATTGCCATTTTTACAGAGTTTTGCTTACTCAAAATCTTCAATTTTGACCAATTTCAGGCACAGAAATGACTTTAAACACACTTATTTTAGTTGAAAAAGTAATAATTCACATCCAACCGTCATTTAAATTCAAAAGATTAAATGTTAAAATTTCATCAATATTGACCATTTTTTCAACGTTCGACTGGTCCGGGGTCATCGTTTTTCATCAGAAAATTGATTTTTTGGACTCTACCAAAAATGATTCAAAATGTCATTTGGATTGGGCCTCATGTTGAATAACCACTTTTTAAACCCTCACAGTGACCAAAATTGCCATTTTTACAGAGTTTTGCTTACTCAAAATCTTACATTTTGACCAATTTCAGGCACAGAAATGACTTTAAACACACTTATTTTAGTTGAAAAAGTAATAATTCACATCCAACCGTCATTTAAATTCAAAAGATTAAATGTTAAAATTTCATCAATATTGACCATTTTTTCAACGTTCGACTGGTCCGGGGTCATCGTTTTTCATCAGAAAATTGATTTTTCTGGACTCTACCAAAAATGATTCAAAATGTCATTTGGATCGGGCCTCATGTTGAATAACCACTTTTTAAACCCTCACAGTGACCAAAATTGCCATTTTTACAGAGTTTTGCTTACTCAGAATCTTCAATTTTGACCAATTTCAGGCACAGAAATGACTTTAAACACACTTATTTTAGTTGAAAAAGTAATAATTCACATCCAACCGTCATTTAAATTCAAAAGATTAAATGTTAAAATTTCATCAATATTGACCATTTTTTCAACGTTCGACTGGTCCGGGGTCATCGTTTTTCATCAGAAAATTGATTTTTCTGGACTCTACCAAAAATGATTCAAAATGTCATTTGGATCGGGCCTCATGTTGAATAACCACTTTTTAAACGCTCACAGTGACCAAAATTGCCATTTTTACAGAGTTTTGCTTACTCAGAATCTTCAATTTTGACCAATTTCAGGCACAGAAATGACTTTAAACACACTTATTTTAGTAGAAAAAGTAATAATTCACATCCAACCGTTATTTAAAGTCAAAAGATTAAATGTTAAAATTTCATCAATATTGACCATTTTTTCAACGTTCGACTGATCCGGGGTCATCGTTTTTCATCAGAAAATTGATTTTTTGGACTCTACCAAAAATGATTCAAAATGTCATTTGGATCGGGCCTCATGTTGAATAACCACTTTTTAAACCCTCACAGTGACCAAAATTGCCATTTTTACAGAGTTTTGCTTACTCAAAATCTTCAATTTTGACCAATTTCAGGCACAGAAATGACTTTAAACACACTTATTTTAGTTGAAAAAGTAATAATTCACATCCAACCGTCATTTAAAGTCAAAAGATTAAATGTTAAAATTTCATCAATATTGACCATTTTTTCAACGTTCAACTGGTCCGGGGTCATCGTTTTTCATCAGAAAATTGATTTTTTGGACTCTACCAAAAATGATTCAAAATGTCATTTGGATTGGGCCTCATGTAGAATAACCACTTTTTAAACCCTCACAGTGACCAAAATTGCCATTTTTACAGAGTTTTGCTTACTCAAAATCTTACATTTTGACCAATTTCAGGCACAGAAATGACTTTAAACACACTTATTTTAGTTGAAAAAGTAATAATTCACATCCAACCGTCATTTAAATTCAAAAGATTAAATGTTAAAATTTCATCAATATTGACCATTTTTTCAACGTTCGACTGGTCCGGGGTCATCGTTTTTCATCAGAAAATTGATTTTTTGGACTCTACCAAAAATGATTCAAAATGTCATTTGGATCGGGCCTCATGTTGAATAACCACTTTTTAAACCCTCACAGTGACCAAAATTGCCATTTTTACAGAGTTTTGCTTACTCAAAATCTTCAATTTTGACCAATTTCAGGCACAGAAATGACTTTAAACACACTTATTTTAGTTGAAAAAGTAATAATTCACATCCAACCGTCATTTAAAGTAAAAAAAGATTAAATGTTAAAATTTCATCAATATTGACCATTTTTTCAACGTTTGACTGGTCCGGGGTCATCGTTTTTCATCAGAAAATTGATTTTTTGGACTCTACCAAAAATGATTCAAAATGTCATTTGGATTGGGCCTCATGTTGAATAACCACTTTTTAAACCCTCACAGTGACCAAAATTGCCATTTTTACAGAGTTTTGCTTACTCAAAATCTTACATTTTGACCAATTTCAGGCACAGAAATGACTTTAAACACACTTATTTTAGTTGAAAAAGTAATAATTCACATCCAACCGTCATTTAAATTCAAAAGATTAAATGTTAAAATTTCATCAATATTGACCATTTTTTCAACGTTCGACTGGTCCGGGGTCATCGTTTTTCATCAGAAAATTGATTTTTCTGGACTCTACCAAAAATGATTCAAAATGTCATTTGGATCGGGCCTCATGTTGAATAACCACTTTTTAAACCCTCACAGTGACCAAAATTGCCATTTTTACAGAGTTTTGCTTACTCAGAATCTTCAATTTTGACCAATTTCAGGCACAGAAATGACTTTAAACACACTTATTTTAGTTGAAAAAGTAATAATTCACATCCAACCGTTATTTAAAGTCAAAAGATTAAATGTTAAAATTTCATCAATATTGACCATTTTTTCAACGTTCGACTGGTCCGGGGTCATCGTTTTTCATCAGAAAATTGATTTTTTGGACTCTACCAAAAATGATTCAAAATGTCATTTGGATCGGGCCTCATGTTGAATAACCACTTTTTAAACCCTCACAGTGACCAAAATTGCCATTTTTACAGAGTTTTGCTTACTCAAAATCTTCAATTTTGACCAATTTCAGGCACAGAAATGACTTTAAACACACTTATTTTAGTTGAAAAAGTAATAATTCACATCCAACCGTCATTTAAAGTCAAAAGATTAAATGTTAAAATTTCATCAATATTGACCATTTTTTCAACGTTCGACTGGTCCGGGGTCATCGTTTTTCATCAGAAAATTGATTTTTTGGACTCTACCAAAAATGATTCAAAATGTCATTTGGATCGGGCCTCATGTTGAATAACCACTTTTTAAACCCTCACAGTGACCAAAATTGCCATTTTTACAGAGTTTTGCTTACTCAAAATCTTCAATTTTGACCAATTTCAGGCACAGAAATGACTTTAAACACACTTATTTTAGTTGAAAAAGTAATAATTCACATCCAACCGTCATTTAAAGTCAAAAGATTAAATGTTAAAATTTCATCTATATTGACCATTTTTTTCAACGTTCGACTGGTCCGGGGTCATCGTTTTTCATCAGAAAATGGATTTTTTGGACTCTACCAAAAAAGATTCAAAATGTCTTTTGGATCGGGTCTCATGTTGAATAACCACTTTTTAAACCCTCACAGTGACCAAAATTGCCATTTTTACAGAGTTTTGCTTACTCAAAATCTTCAATTTTGACCACTTTCAGGCACAGAAATGACTTTAAACACACTTATTTTAGTTGAAAAAGTAATAATTCACATCCAACTGTCATTTAAAGTCAAAAGATTAAATGTAAAAATTTCATCAATATTGACCATTTTTTCAACGTTCGACTGGTCCGGGGTCATCGTTTTTCATCAGAAAATTGATTTTTTGGACTCTACCAAAAATGATTCAAAATGTCATTTGGATCGGGCCTCATGTTCAATAACCACTTTTTAAACCCTCACAGTGACCAAAATTGCCATTTTTACAGAGTTTTGCTTACTCAAAATCTTACATTTTGACCAATTTCAGGCACAGAAATGACTTTAAACACACTTATTTTAGTTGAAAAAGTAATAATTCACATCCAACCGTCATTTAAAGTCAAAAGATTAAATGTTAAAATTTCATCAATATTGACCATTTTTTCAACGTTCGACTGGTCCGGGGTCATCGTTTTTCATCAGAAAATTGATTTTTTGGACTCTACCAAAAATGATTCAAAATGTCATTTGGATCGGGCCTCATGTTGAATAACCACTTTTTAAACCCTCACAGTGACCAAAATTGCCATTTTTACAGAGTTTTGCTTACTCAAAATCTTCAATTTTGACCAATTTCAGGCACAGAAATGACTTTAAACACACTTATTTTAGTTGAAAAAGTAATAATTCACATCCAACCGTCATTTAAAGTCAAAAGATTAAATGTTAAAATTTCATCAATATTGACCATTTTTTCAACGTTCAACTGGTCCGGGGTCATCGTTTTTCATCAGAAAATTGATTTTTTGGACTCTACCAAAAATGATTCAAAATGTCATTTGGATTGGGCCTCATGTTGAATAACCACTTTTTAAACCCTCACAGTGACCAAAATTGCCATTTTTACAGAGTTTTGCTTACTCAAAATCTTACATTTTGACCAATTTCAGGCACAGAAATGACTTTAAACACACTTATTTTAGTTGAAAAAGTAATAATTCACATCCAACCGTCATTTAAAGTCAAAAGATTAAATGTTAAAATTTCATCAATATTGACCATTTTTTCAACGTTCGACTGGTCCGGGGTCATCGTTTTTCATCGGAAAATTGATTTTTTGGACTCTACCAAAAATGATTCAAAATGTCATTTGGATTGGGCCTCATGTTGAATAACCACTTTTTAAACCCTCACAGTGACCAAAATTGCCATTTTTACAGAGTTTTGCTTACTCAAAATCTTACATTTTGACCAATTTCAGGCACAGAAATGACTTTAAACACACTTATTTTAGTTGAAAAAGTAATAATTCACATCCAACCGTCATTTAAATTCAAAAGATTAAATGTTAAAATTTCATCAATATTGACCATTTTTTCAACGTTCGACTGGTCCGGGGTCATCGTTTTTCATCAGAAAATTGATTTTTCTGGACTCTACCAAAAATGATTCAAAATGTCATTTGGATCGGGCCTCATGTTGAATAACCACTTTTTAAACCCTCACAGTGACCAAAATTGCCATTTTTACAGAGTTTTGCTTACTCAGAATCTTCAATTTTGACCAATTTCAGGCACAGAAATGACTTTAAACACACTTATTTTAGTTGAAAAAGTAATAATTCACATCCAACCGTCATTTAAATTCAAAAGATTAAATGTTAAAATTTCATCAATATTGACCATTTTTTCAACGTTCGACTGGTCCGGGGTCATCGTTTTTCATCAGAAAATTGATTTTTCTGGACTCTACCAAAAATGATTCAAAATGTCATTTGGATCGGGCCTCATGTTGAATAACCACTTTTTAAACCCTCACAGTGACCAAAATTGCCATTTTTACAGAGTTTTGCTTACTCAGAATCTTCAATTTTGACCAATTTCAGGCACAGAAATGACTTTAAACACACTTATTTTAGTTGAAAAAGTAATAATTCACATCCAACCGTTATTTAAAGTCAAAAGATTAAATGTTAAAATTTCATCAATATTGACCATTTTTTCAACGTTCGACTGGTCCGGGGTCATCGTTTTTCATCAGAAAATTGATTTTTTGGACTCTACCAAAAATTATTCAAAATGTCATTTGGATCGGGCCTCATGTTGAATAACCACTTTTTAAACCCTCACAGTGACCAAAATTGCCATTTTTACAGAGTTTTGCTTACTCAAAATCTTAAATTTTGACCAATTTCAGGCACAGAAATGACTTTAAACACACTTATTTTAGTTGAAAAAGTAATAATTCACATCCAACCGTCATTTAAAGTCAAAAGATTAAATGTTAAAATTTCATCAATATTGACCATTTTTTCAACGTTCGACTGGTCCGGGGTCATCGTTTTTCATCAGAAAATTGATTTTTTGGACTCTACCAAAAATGATTCAAAATGTCATTTGGATCGGGCCTCATGTTGAATAACCACTTTTTAAACCCTCACAGTGACCAAAATTGCCATTTTTACAGAGTTTTGCTTACTCAAAATCTTAAATTTTGACCAATTTCAGGCACAGAAATGACTTTAAACACACTTATTTTAGTTGAAAAAGTAATAATTCACATCCAACCGTCATTTAAAGTCAAAAGATTAAATGTTAAAATTTCATCAATATTGACCATTTTTTCAACGTTCAACTGGTCCGGGGTCATCGTTTTTCATCAGAAAATTGATTTTTTTGGACTCTACCAAAAATGTTTCAAAATGTCATTTGGATCGGGCCTCATGTTGAATAACCACTTTTTAAACCCTCACAGTGACCAAAATTGCCATTTTTACAGAGTTTTGCTTACTCAAAATCTTCAATTTTGACCAATTTCAGGCACAGAAATGACTTTAAACACACTTATTTTAGTTGAAAAAGTAATAATTCACATCCAACCGTCATTTAAAGTCAAAAGATTAAATGTTAAAATTTCATCTATATTGACCATTTTTTTCAACGTTCGACTGGTCCGGGGTCATCGTTTTTCATCAGAAAATGGATTTTTTGGACTCTACCAAAAAAGATTCAAAATGTCTTTTGGATCGGGTCTCATGTTGAATAACCACTTTTTAAACCCTCACAGTGACCAAAATTGCCATTTTTACAGAGTTTTGCTTACTCAAAATCTTCAATTTTGACCACTTTCAGGCACAGAAATGACTTTAAACACACTTATTTTAGTTGAAAAAGTAATAATTCACATCCAACTGTCATTTAAAGTCAAAAGATTAAATGTAAAAATTTCATCAATATTGACCATTTTTTCAACGTTCGACTGGTCCGGGGTCATCGTTTTTCATCAGAAAATTGATTTTTTGGACTCTACCAAAAATGATTCAAAATGTCATTTGGATCGGGCCTCATGTTCAATAACCACTTTTTAAACCCTCACAGTGACCAAAATTGCCATTTTTACAGAGTTTTGCTTACTCAAAATCTTACATTTTGACCAATTTCAGGCACAGAAATGACTTTAAACACACTTATTTTAGTTGAAAAAGTAATAATTCACATCCAACCGTCATTTAAAGTCAAAAGATTAAATGTTAAAATTTCATCAATATTGACCATTTTTTCAACGTTCGACTGGTCCGGGGTCATCGTTTTTCATCAGAAAATTGATTTTTTGGACTCTACCAAAAATGATTCAAAATGTCATTTGGATCGGGCCTCATGTTGAATAACCACTTTTTAAACCCTCACAGTGACCAAAATTGCCATTTTTACAGAGTTTTGCTTACTCAAAATCTTCAATTTTGACCAATTTCAGGCACAGAAATGACTTTAAACACACTTATTTTAGTTGAAAAAGTAATAATTCACATCCAACCGTCATTTAAAGTCAAAAGATTAAATGTTAAAATTTCATCAATATTGACCATTTTTTCAACGTTCAACTGGTCCGGGGTCATCGTTTTTCATCAGAAAATTGATTTTTTGGACTCTACCAAAAATGATTCAAAATGTCATTTGGATTGGGCCTCATGTTGAATAACCACTTTTTAAACCCTCACAGTGACCAAAATTGCCATTTTTACAGAGTTTTGCTTACTCAAAATCTTACATTTTGACCAATTTCAGGCACAGAAATGACTTTAAACACACTTATTTTAGTTGAAAAAGTAATAATTCACATCCAACCGTCATTTAAATTCAAAAGATTAAATGTTAAAATTTCATCAATATTGACCATTTTTTCAACGTTCGACTGGTCCGGGGTCATCGTTTTTCATCAGAAAATTGATTTTTTGGACTCTACCAAAAATGATTCAAAATGTCATTTGGATCGGGCCTCATGTTGAATAACCACTTTTTAAACCCTCACAGTGACCAAAATTGCCATTTTTACAGAGTTTTGCTTACTCAAAATCTTCAATTTTGACCAATTTCAGGCACAGAAATGACTTTAAACACACTTATTTTAGTTGAAAAAGTAATAATTCACATCCAACCGTCATTTAAATTCAAAAGATTAAATGTTAAAATTTCATCAATATTGACCATTTTTTCAACGTTCGACTGGTCCGGGGTCATCGTTTTTCATCAGAAAATTGATTTTTTGGACTCTACCAAAAATGATTCAAAATGTCATTTGGATTGGGCCTCATGTTGAATAACCACTTTTTAAACCCTCACAGTGACCAAAATTGCCATTTTTACAGAGTTTTGCTTACTCAAAATCTTACATTTTGACCAATTTCAGGCACAGAAATGACTTTAAACACACTTATTTTAGTTGAAAAAGTAATAATTCACATCCAACCGTCATTTAAATTCAAAAGATTAAATGTTAAAATTTCATCAATATTGACCATTTTTTCAACGTTCGACTGGTCCGGGGTCATCGTTTTTCATCAGAAAATTGATTTTTCTGGACTCTACCAAAAATGATTCAAAATGTCATTTGGATCGGGCCTCATGTTGAATAACCACTTTTTAAACCCTCACAGTGACCAAAATTGCCATTTTTACAGAGTTTTGCTTACTCAGAATCTTCAATTTTGACCAATTTCAGGCACAGAAATGACTTTAAACACACTTATTTTAGTTGAAAAAGTAATAATTCACATCCAACCGTCATTTAAATTCAAAAGATTAAATGTTAAAATTTCATCAATATTGACCATTTTTTCAACGTTCGACTGGTCCGGGGTCATCGTTTTTCATCAGAAAATTGATTTTTCTGGACTCTACCAAAAATGATTCAAAATGTCATTTGGATCGGGCCTCATGTTGAATAACCACTTTTTAAACGCTCACAGTGACCAAAATTGCCATTTTTACAGAGTTTTGCTTACTCAGAATCTTCAATTTTGACCAATTTCAGGCACAGAAATGACTTTAAACACACTTATTTTAGTTGAAAAAGTAATAATTCACATCCAACCGTTATTTAAAGTCAAAAGATTAAATGTTAAAATTTCATCAATATTGACCATTTTTTCAACGTTCGACTGATCCGGGGTCATCGTTTTTCATCAGAAAATTGATTTTTTGGACTCTACCAAAAATGATTCAAAATGTCATTTGGATCGGGCCTCATGTTGAATAACCACTTTTTAAACCCTCACAGTGACCAAAATTGCCATTTTTACAGAGTTTTGCTTACTCAAAATCTTCAATTTTGACCAATTTCAGGCACAGAAATGACTTTAAACACACTTATTTTAGTTGAAAAAGTAATAATTCACATCCAACCGTCATTTAAAGTCAAAAGATTAAATGTTAAAATTTCATCAATATTGACCATTTTTTCAACGTTCAACTGGTCCGGGGTCATCGTTTTTCATCAGAAAATTGATTTTTTGGACTCTACCAAAAATGATTCAAAATGTCATTTGGATTGGGCCTCATGTAGAATAACCACTTTTTAAACCCTCACAGTGACCAAAATTGCCATTTTTACAGAGTTTTGCTTACTCAAAATCTTACATTTTGACCAATTTCAGGCACAGAAATGACTTTAAACACACTTATTTTAGTTGAAAAAGTAATAATTCACATCCAACCGTCATTTAAATTCAAAAGATTAAATGTTAAAATTTCATCAATATTGACCATTTTTTCAACGTTCGACTGGTCCGGGGTCATCGTTTTTCATCAGAAAATTGATTTTTTGGACTCTACCAAAAATGATTCAAAATGTCATTTGGATCGGGCCTCATGTTGAATAACCACTTTTTAAACCCTCACAGTGACCAAAATTGCCATTTTTACAGAGTTTTGCTTACTCAAAATCTTCAATTTTGACCAATTTCAGGCACAGAAATGACTTTAAACACACTTATTTTAGTTGAAAAAGTAATAATTCACATCCAACCGTCATTTAAAGTAAAAAAAGATTAAATGTTAAAATTTCATCAATATTGACCATTTTTTCAACGTTTGACTGGTCCGGGGTCATCGTTTTTCATCAGAAAATTGATTTTTTGGACTCTACCAAAAATGATTCAAAATGTCATTTGGATTGGGCCTCATGTTGAATAACCACTTTTTAAACCCTCACAGTGACCAAAATTGCCATTTTTACAGAGTTTTGCTTACTCAAAATCTTACATTTTGACCAATTTCAGGCACAGAAATGACTTTAAACACACTTATTTTAGTTGAAAAAGTAATAATTCACATCCAACCGTCATTTAAAGTCAAAAGATTAAATGTTAAAATTTCATCAATATTGACCATTTTTTCAACGTTCAACTGGTCCGGGGTCATCGTTTTTCATCAGAAAATTGATTTTTTGGACTCTACCAAAAATGATTCAAAATGTCATTTGGATTGGGCCTCATGTTGAATAACCACTTTTTAAACCCTCACAGTGACCAAAATTGCCATTTTTACAGAGTTTTGCTTACTCAAAATCTTACATTTTGACCAATTTCAGGCACAGAAATGACTTTAAACACACTTATTTTAGTTGAAAAAGTAATAATTCACATCCAACCGTCATTTAAAGTCAAAAGATTAAATGTTAAAATTTCATCAATATTGACCATTTTTTCAACGTTCGACTGGTCCGGGGTCATCGTTTTTCATCGGAAAATTGATTTTTTGGACTCTACCAAAAATGATTCAAAATGTCATTTGGATTGGGCCTCATGTTGAATAACCACTTTTTAAACCCTCACAGTGACCAAAATTGCCATTTTTACAGAGTTTTGCTTACTCAAAATCTTACATTTTGACCAATTTCAGGCACAGAAATGACTTTAAACACACTTATTTTAGTTGAAAAAGTAATAATTCACATCCAACCGTCATTTAAATTCAAAAGATTAAATGTTAAAATTTCATCAATATTGACCATTTTTTCAACGTTCGACTGGTCCGGGGTCATCGTTTTTCATCAGAAAATTGATTTTTCTGGACTCTACCAAAAATGATTCAAAATGTCATTTGGATCGGGCCTCATGTTGAATAACCACTTTTTAAACCCTCACAGTGACCAAAATTGCCATTTTTACAGAGTTTTGCTTACTCAGAATCTTCAATTTTGACCAATTTCAGGCACAGAAATGACTTTAAACACACTTATTTTAGTTGAAAAAGTAATAATTCACATCCAACCGTCATTTAAATTCAAAAGATTAAATGTTAAAATTTCATCAATATTGACCATTTTTTCAACGTTCGACTGGTCCGGGGTCATCGTTTTTCATCAGAAAATTGATTTTTCTGGACTCTACCAAAAATGATTCAAAATGTCATTTGGATCGGGCCTCATGTTGAATAACCACTTTTTAAACCCTCACAGTGACCAAAATTGCCATTTTTACAGAGTTTTGCTTACTCAGAATCTTCAATTTTGACCAATTTCAGGCACAGAAATGACTTTAAACACACTTATTTTAGTTGAAAAAGTAATAATTCACATCCAACCGTTATTTAAAGTCAAAAGATTAAATGTTAAAATTTCATCAATATTGACCATTTTTTCAACGTTCGACTGGTCCGGGGTCATCGTTTTTCATCAGAAAATTGATTTTTTGGACTCTACCAAAAATTATTCAAAATGTCATTTGGATCGGGCCTCATGTTGAATAACCACTTTTTAAACCCTCACAGTGACCAAAATTGCCATTTTTACAGAGTTTTGCTTACTCAAAATCTTAAATTTTGACCAATTTCAGGCACAGAAATGACTTTAAACACACTTATTTTAGTTGAAAAAGTAATAATTCACATCCAACCGTCATTTAAAGTCAAAAGATTAAATGTTAAAATTTCATCAATATTGACCATTTTTTCAACGTTCGACTGGTCCGGGGTCATCGTTTTTCATCAGAAAATTGATTTTTTGGACTCTACCAAAAATGATTCAAAATGTCATTTGGATCGGGCCTCATGTTGAATAACCACTTTTTAAACCCTCACAGTGACCAAAATTGCCATTTTTACAGAGTTTTGCTTACTCAAAATCTTAAATTTTGACCAATTTCAGGCACAGAAATGACTTTAAACACACTTATTTTAGTTGAAAAAGTAATAATTCACATCCAACCGTCATTTAAAGTCAAAAGATTAAATGTTAAAATTTCATCAATATTGACCATTTTTTCAACGTTCAACTGGTCCGGGGTCATCGTTTTTCATCAGAAAATTGATTTTTTTGGACTCTACCAAAAATGTTTCAAAATGTCATTTGGATCGGGCCTCATGTTGAATAACCACTTTTTAAACCCTCACAGTGACCAAAATTGCCATTTTTACAGAGTTTTGCTTACTCAAAATCTTCAATTTTGACCAATTTCAGGCACAGAAATGACTTTAAACACACTTATTTTAGTTGAAAAAGTAATAATTCACATCCAACCGTCATTTAAAGTCAAAAGATTAAATGTTAAAATTTCATCTATATTGACCATTTTTTTCAACGTTCGACTGGTCCGGGGTCATCGTTTTTCATCAGAAAATGGATTTTTTGGACTCTACCAAAAAAGATTCAAAATGTCTTTTGGATCGGGTCTCATGTTGAATAACCACTTTTTAAACCCTCACAGTGACCAAAATTGCCATTTTTACAGAGTTTTGCTTACTCAAAATCTTCAATTTTGACCACTTTCAGGCACAGAAATGACTTTAAACACACTTATTTTAGTTGAAAAAGTAATAATTCACATCCAACTGTCATTTAAAGTCAAAAGATTAAATGTAAAAATTTCATCAATATTGACCATTTTTTCAACGTTCGACTGGTCCGGGGTCATCGTTTTTCATCAGAAAATTGATTTTTTGGACTCTACCAAAAATGATTCAAAATGTCATTTGGATCGGGCCTCATGTTCAATAACCACTTTTTAAACCCTCACAGTGACCAAAATTGCCATTTTTACAGAGTTTTGCTTACTCAAAATCTTACATTTTGACCAATTTCAGGCACAGAAATGACTTTAAACACACTTATTTTAGTTGAAAAAGTAATAATTCACATCCAACCGTCATTTAAAGTCAAAAGATTAAATGTTAAAATTTCATCAATATTGACCATTTTTTCAACGTTCGACTGGTCCGGGGTCATCGTTTTTCATCAGAAAATTGATTTTTTGGACTCTACCAAAAATGATTCAAAATGTCATTTGGATCGGGCCTCATGTTGAATAACCACTTTTTAAACCCTCACAGTGACCAAAATTGCCATTTTTACAGAGTTTTGCTTACTCAAAATCTTCAATTTTGACCAATTTCAGGCACAGAAATGACTTTAAACACACTTATTTTAGTTGAAAAAGTAATAATTCACATCCAACCGTCATTTAAAGTCAAAAGATTAAATGTTAAAATTTCATCAATATTGACCATTTTTTCAACGTTCAACTGGTCCGGGGTCATCGTTTTTCATCAGAAAATTGATTTTTTGGACTCTACCAAAAATGATTCAAAATGTCATTTGGATTGGGCCTCATGTTGAATAACCACTTTTTAAACCCTCACAGTGACCAAAATTGCCATTTTTACAGAGTTTTGCTTACTCAAAATCTTACATTTTGACCAATTTCAGGCACAGAAATGACTTTAAACACACTTATTTTAGTTGAAAAAGTAATAATTCACATCCAACCGTCATTTAAATTCAAAAGATTAAATGTTAAAATTTCATCAATATTGACCATTTTTTCAACGTTCGACTGGTCCGGGGTCATCGTTTTTCATCAGAAAATTGATTTTTTGGACTCTACCAAAAATGATTCAAAATGTCATTTGGATCGGGCCTCATGTTGAATAACCACTTTTTAAACCCTCACAGTGACCAAAATTGCCATTTTTACAGAGTTTTGCTTACTCAAAATCTTCAATTTTGACCAATTTCAGGCACAGAAATGACTTTAAACACACTTATTTTAGTTGAAAAAGTAATAATTCACATCCAACCGTCATTTAAAGTCAAACGATTAAATGTTAAAATTTCATCAATATTGACCATTTTTTCAACGTTCGACTGGTCCGGGGTCATCGTTTTTCATCAGAAAATTGATTTTTTGGACTCTACCAAAAATGATTCAAAATGTCATTTGGATTGGGCCTCATGTTGAATAACCACTTTTTAAACCCTCACAGTGACCAAAATTGCCATTTTTACAGAGTTTTGCTTACTCAAAATCTTACATTTTGACCAATTTCAGGCACAGAAATGACTTTAAACACACTCATTTTAGTTGAAAAAGTAATAATTCACATCCAACCGTCATTTAAATTCAAAAGATTAAATGTTAAAATTTCATCAATATTGACCATTTTTTCAACGTTCGACTGGTCCGGGGTCATCGTTTTTCATCAGAAAATTGATTTTTCTGGACTCTACCAAAAATGATTCAAAATGTCATTTGGATCGGGCCTCATGTTGAATAACCACTTTTTAAACCCTCACAGTGACCAAAATTGCCATTTTTACAGAGTTTTGCTTACTCAGAATCTTCAATTTTGACCAATTTCAGGCACAGAAATGACTTTAAACACACTTATTTTAGTTGAAAAAGTAATAATTCACATCCAACCGTCATTTAAAGTCAAAAGATTAAATGTTAAAATTTCATCAATATTGACCATTTTTTCAACGTTCGACTGGTCCGGGGTCATCGTTTTTCATCAGAAAATTGATTTTTTGGACTCTACCAAAAATGATTCAAAATGTCATTTGGATCGGGCCTCATGTTGAATAACCACTTTTTAAACCCTCACAGTGACCAAAATTGCCATTTTTACAGAGTTTTGCTTACTCAAAATCTTCAATTTTGACCAATTTCAGGCACAGAAATGACTTTAAACACACTTATTTTAGTTGAAAAAGTAATAATTCACATCCAACCGTCATTTAAAGTCAAAAGATTAAATGTTAAAATTTCATCAATATTGACCATTTTTTCAACGTTCAACTGGTCCGGGGTCATCGTTTTTCATCAGAAAATTGATTTTTTTGGACTCTACCAAAAATGTTTCAAAATGTCATTTGGATCGGGCCTCATGTTGAATAACCACTTTTTAAACCCTCACAGTGACCAAAATTGCCATTTTTACAGAGTTTTGCTTACTCAAAATCTTCAATTTTGACCAATTTCAGGCACAGAAATGACTTTAAACACACTTATTTTAGTTGAAAAAGTAATAATTCACATCCAACCGTCATTTAAAGTCAAAAGATTAAATGTTAAAATTTCATCTATATTGACCATTTTTTTCAACGTTCGACTGGTCCGGGGTCATCGTTTTTCATCAGAAAATGGATTTTTTGGACTCTACCAAAAAAGATTCAAAATGTCTTTTGGATCGGGTCTCATGTTGAATAACCACTTTTTAAACCCTCACAGTGACCAAAATTGCCATTTTTACAGAGTTTTGCTTACTCAAAATCTTCAATTTTGACCACTTTCAGGCACAGAAATGACTTTAAACACACTTATTTTAGTTGAAAAAGTAATAATTCACATCCAACTGTCATTTAAAGTCAAAAGATTAAATGTAAAAATTTCATCAATATTGACCATTTTTTCAACGTTCGACTGGTCCGGGGTCATCGTTTTTCATCAGAAAATTGATTTTTTGGACTCTACCAAAAATGATTCAAAATGTCATTTGGATCGGGCCTCATAATCAATAACCACTTTTTAAACCCTCACAGTGACCAAAATTGCCATTTTTACAGAGTTTTGCTTACTCAAAATCTTACATTTTGACCAATTTCAGGCACAGATATGACTTTAAACACACTTATTTTAGTTGAAAAAGTAATAATTCACATCCAACCGTCATTTAAAGTCAAAAGATTAAATGTTAAAATTTCATCAATATTGACCATTTTTTCAACGTTCGACTGGTCCGGGGTCATCGTTTTTCATCAGAAAATTGATTTTTTGGACTCTACCAAAAATGATTCAAAATGTCATTTGGATCGGGCCTCATGTTGAATAACCACTTTTTAAACCCTCACAGTGACCAAAATTGCCATTTTTACAGAGTTTTGCTTACTCAAAATCTTCAATTTTGACCAATTTCAGGCACAGAAATGACTTTAAACACACTTATTTTAGTTGAAAAAGTAATAATTCACATCCAACCGTCATTTAAAGTCAAAAGATTAAATGTTAAAATTTCATCAATATTGACCATTTTTTCAACGTTCGACTGGTCCGGGGTCATCGTTTTTCATCAGAAAATTGATTTTTTGGACTCTACCAAAAATGATTCAAAATGTCATTTGGATTGGGCCTCATGTTGAATAACCACTTTTTAAACCCTCACAGTGACCAAAATTGCCATTTTTACAGAGTTTTGCTTACTCAAAATCTTACATTTTGACCAATTTCAGGCACAGAAATGACTTTAAACACACTTATTTTAGTTGAAAAAGTAATAATTCACATCCAACCGTCATTTAAATTCAAAAGATTAAATGTTAAAATTTCATCAATATTGGCCATTTTTTCAACGTTCGACTGGTCCGGGGTCATCGTTTTTCATCAGAAAATTGATTTTTCTGGACTCTACCAAAAATGATTCAAAATGTCATTTGGATCGGGCCTCATGTTGAATAACCACTTTTTAAACCCTCACAGTGACCAAAATTGCCATTTTTACAGAGTTTTGCTTACTCAGAATCTTCAATTTTGACCAATTTCAGGCACAGAAATGACTTTAAACACACTTATTTTAGTTGAAAAAGTAATAATTCACATCCAACCGTCATTTAAAGTCAAAAGATTAAATATTAAAATTTCATCAATATTGACCATTTTTTCAACGTTCGACTGGTCCGGGGTCATCGTTTTTCATCAGAAAATTGATTTTTTTGGACTCTACCAAAAATGTTTCAAAATGTCATTTGGATCGGGCCTCATGTTGAATAACCACTTTTTAAACCCTCACAGTGACCAAAATTGCCATTTTTACAGAGTTTTGCTTACTCAAAATCTTCAATTTTGACCAATTTCAGGCACAGAAATGACTTTAAACACACTTATTTTAGTTGAAAAAGTAATAATTCACATCCAACCGTCATTTAAAGTCAAAAGATTAAATGTTAAAATTTCATCAATATTGACCATTTTTTCAACGTTCGACTGGTCCGGGGTCATCGTTTTTCATCAGAAAATTGATTTTTTGGACTCTACCAAAAAAGATTCAAAATGTCTTTTGGATCGGGTCTCATGTTGAATAACCACTTTTTAAACCCTCACAGTGACCAAAATTGCCATTTTTACAGAGTTTTGCTTACTCAAAATCTTCAATTTTGACCACTTTCAGGCACAGAAATGACTTTAAACACACTTATTTTAGTTGAAAAAGTAATAATTCACATCCAACTGTCATTTAAAGTCAAAAGATTAAATGTAAAAATTTCATCAATATTGACCATTTTTTCAACGTTCGACTGGTCCGGGGTCATCGTTTTTCATCAGAAAATTGATTTTTTGGACTCTACCAAAAATGATTCAAAATGTCATTTGGATCGGGCCTCATGTTCAATAACCACTTTTTAAACCCTCACAGTGACCAAAATTGCCATTTTTACAGAGTTTTGCTTACTCAAAATCTTCAATTTTGACCAATTTCAGGCACAGAAATGACTTTAAACACACTTATTTTAGTTGAAAAAGTAATAATTCACATCCAACCGTCATTTAAAGTCAAAAGATTAAATGTTAAAATTTCATCAATATTGACCATTTTTTCAACGTTCGACTGGTCCGGGGTCATCGTTTTTCATCAGAAAATTGATTTTTTGGACTCTACCAAAAATGATTCAAAATGTCATTTGGATTGGGCCTCATGTTGAATAACCACTTTTTAAACCCTCACAGTGACCAAAATTGCCATTTTTACAGAGTTTTGCTTACTCAAAATCTTACATTTTGACCAATTTCAGGCACAGAAATGACTTTAAACACACTTATTTTAGTTGAAAAAGTAATAATTCACATCCAACCGTCATTTAAATTCAAAAGATTAAATGTTAAAATTTCATCAATATTGACCATTTTTTCAACGTTCGACTGGTCCGGGGTCATCGTTTTTCATCAGAAAATTGATTTTTCTGGACTCTACCAAAAATGATTCAAAATGTCATTTGGATCGGGCCTCATGTTGAATAACCACTTTTTAAACCCTCACAGTGACCAAAATTGCCATTTTTACAGAGTTTTGCTTACTCAGAATCTTCAATTTTGACCAATTTCAGGCACAGAAATGACTTTAAACACACTTATTTTAGTTGAAAAAGTAATAATTCACATCCAACCGTTATTTAAAGTCAAAAGATTAAATGTTAAAATTTCATCAATATTGACCATTTTTTCAACGTTCGACTGGTCCGGGGTCATCGTTTTTCATCAGAAAATTGATTTTTTGGACTCTACCAAAAATGATTCAAAATGTCATTTGGATCGGGCCTCATGTTGAATAACCACTTTTTAAACCCTCACAGTGACCAAAATTGCCATTTTTACAGAGTTTTGCTTACTCAAAATCTTAAATTTTGACCAATTTCAGGCACAGAAATGACTTTAAACACACTTATTTTAGTTGAAAAAGTAATAATTCACATCCAACCGTCATTTAAAGTCAAAAGATTAAATGTTAAAATTTCATCAATATTGACCATTTTTTCAACGTTCGACTGGTCCGGGGTCATCGTTTTTCATCAGAAAATTGATTTTTTGGACTCTACCAAAAATGATTCAAAATGTCATTTGGATCGGGCCTCATGTTGAATAACCACTTTTTAAACCCTCACAGTGACCAAAATTGCCATTTTTACAGAGTTTTGCTTACTCAAAATCTTCAATTTTGACCAATTTCAGGCACAGAAATGACTTTAAACACACTTATTTTAGTTGAAAAAGTAATAATTCACATCCAACCGTCATTTAAAGTCAAAAGATTAAATGTTAAAATTTCATCTATATTGACCATTTTTTTCAACGTTCGACTGGTCCGGGGTCATCGTTTTTCATCAGAAAATGGATTTTTTGGACTCTACCAAAAAAGATTCAAAATGTCTTTTGGATCGGGTCTCATGTTGAATAACCACTTTTTAAACCCTCACAGTGACCAAAATTGCCATTTTTACAGAGTTTTGCTTACTCAAAATCTTCAATTTTGACCACTTTCAGGCACAGAAATGACTTTAAACACACTTATTTTAGTTGAAAAAGTAATAATTCACATCCAACTGTCATTTAAAGTCAAAAGATTAAATGTAAAAATTTCATCAATATTGACCATTTTTTCAACGTTCGACTGGTCCGGGGTCATCGTTTTTCATCAGAAAATTGATTTTTTGGACTCTACCAAAAATGATTCAAAATGTCATTTGGATCGGGCCTCATGTTGAATAACCACTTTTTAAACCCTCACAGTGACCAAAATTGCCATTTTTACAGAGTTTTGCTTACTCAAAATCTTACATTTTGACCAATTTCAGGCACAGAAATGACTTTAAACACACTTATTTTAGTTGAAAAAGTAATAATTCACATCCAACCGTCATTTAAAGTCAAAAGATTAAATGTTAAAATTTCATCAATATTGACCATTTTTTCAACGTTCAACTGGTCCGGGGTCATCGTTTTTCATCAGAAAATTGATTTTTTGGACTCTACCAAAAATGATTCAAAATGTCATTTGGATTGGGCCTCATGTTGAATAACCACTTTTTTAACCCTCACAGTGACCAAAATTGCCATTTTTACAGAGTTTTGCTTACTCAAAATCTTACATTTTGACCAATTTCAGGCACAGAAATGACTTTAAACACACTTATTTTAGTTGAAAAAGTAATAATTCACATCCAACCGTCATTTAAATTCAAAAGATTAAATGTTAAAATTTCATCAATATTGACCATTTTTTCAACGTTCGACTGGTCCGGGGTCATCGTTTTTCATCAGAAAATTGATTTTTTGGACTCTACCAAAAATGATTCAAAATGTCATTTGGATCGGGCCTCATGTTGAATAACCACTTTTTAAACCCTCACAGTGACCAAAATTGCCATTTTTACAGAGTTTTGCTTACTCAAAATCTTCAATTTTGACCAATTTCAGGCACAGAAATGACTTTAAACACACTTATTTTAGTTGAAAAAGTAATAATTCACATCCAACCGTCATTTAAAGTCAAAAGATTAAATGTTAAAATTTCATCAATATTGACCATTTTTTCAACGTTCGACTGGTCCGGGGTCATCGTTTTTCATCAGAAAATTGATTTTTTGGACTCTACCAAAAATGATTCAAAATGTCATTTGGATTGGGCCTCATGTTGAATAACCACTTTTTAAACCCTCACAGTGACCAAAATTGCCATTTTTACAGAGTTTTGCTTACTCAAAATCTTACATTTTGACCAATTTCAGGCACAGAAATGACTTTAAACACACTTATTTTAGTTGAAAAAGTAATAATTCACATCCAACCGTCATTTAAATTCAAAAGATTAAATGTTAAAATTTCATCAATATTGACCATTTTTTCAACGTTCGACTGGTCCGGGGTCATCGTTTTTCATCAGAAAATTGATTTTTCTGGACTCTACCAAAAATGATTCAAAATGTCATTTGGATCGGGCCTCATGTTGAATAACCACTTTTTAAACCCTCACAGTGACCAAAATTGCCATTTTTACAGAGTTTTGCTTACTCAGAATCTTCAATTTTGACCAATTTCAGGCACAGAAATGACTTTAAACACACTTATTTTAGTTGAAAAAGTAATAATTCACATCCAACCGTCATTTAAATTCAAAAGATTAAATGTTAAAATTTCATCAATATTGACCATTTTTTCAACGTTCGACTGGTCCGGGGTCATCGTTTTTCATCAGAAAATTGATTTTTCTGGACTCTACCAAAAATGATTCAAAATGTCATTTGGATCGGGCCTCATGTTGAATAACCACTTTTTAAACCCTCACAGTGACCAAAATTGCCATTTTTACAGAGTTTTGCTTACTCAGAATCTTCAATTTTGACCAATTTCAGGCACAGAAATGACTTTAAACACACTTATTTTAGTTGAAAAAGTAATAATTCACATCCAACCGTTATTTAAAGTCAAAAGATTAAATGTTAAAATTTCATCAATATTGACCATTTTTTCAACGTTCGACTGGTCCGGGGTCATCGTTTTTCATCAGAAAATTGATTTTTTGGACTCTACCAAAAATGATTCAAAATGTCATTTGGATCGGGCCTCATGTTGAATAACCACTTTTTAAACCCTCACAGTGACCAAAATTGCCATTTTTACAGAGTTTTGCTTACTCAAAATCTTAAATTTTGACCAATTTCAGGCACAGAAATGACTTTAAACACACTTATTTTAGTTGAAAAAGTAATAATTCACATCCAACCGTCATTTAAAGTCAAAAGATTAAATGTTAAAATTTCATCAATATTGACCATTTTTTCAACGTTCGACTGGTCCGGGGTCATCGTTTTTCATCAGAAAATTGATTTTTTGGACTCTACCAAAAATGATTCAAAATGTCATTTGGATCGGGCCTCATGTTGAATAACCACTTTTTAAACCCTCACAGTGACCAAAATTGCCATTTTTACAGAGTTTTGCTTACTCAAAATCTTAAATTTTGACCAATTTCAGGCACAGAAATGACTTTAAACACACTTATTTTAGTTGAAAAAGTAATAATTCACATCCAACCGTCATTTAAAGTCAAAAGATTAAATGTTAAAATTTCATCAATATTGACCATTTTTTCAACGTTCAACTGGTCCGGGGTCATCGTTTTTCATCAGAAAATTGATTTTTTTGGACTCTACCAAAAATGTTTCAAAATGTCATTTGGATCGGGCCTCATGTTGAATAACCACTTTTTAAACCCTCACAGTGACCAAAATTGCCATTTTTACAGAGTTTTGCTTACTCAAAATCTTCAATTTTGACCAATTTCAGGCACAGAAATGACTTTAAACACACTTATTTTAGTTGAAAAAGTAATAATTCACATCCAACCGTCATTTAAAGTCAAAAGATTAAATGTTAAAATTTCATCTATATTGACCATTTTTTTCAACGTTCGACTGGTCCGGGGTCATCGTTTTTCATCAGAAAATGGATTTTTTGGACTCTACCAAAAAAGATTCAAAATGTCTTTTGGATCGGGTCTCATGTTGAATAACCACTTTTTAAACCCTCACAGTGACCAAAATTGCCATTTTTACAGAGTTTTGCTTACTCAAAATCTTCAATTTTGACCACTTTCAGGCACAGAAATGACTTTAAACACACTTATTTTAGTTGAAAAAGTAATAATTCACATCCAACTGTCATTTAAAGTCAAAAGATTAAATGTAAAAATTTCATCAATATTGACCATTTTTTCAACGTTCGACTGGTCCGGGGTCATCGTTTTTCATCAGAAAATTGATTTTTTGGACTCTACCAAAAATGATTCAAAATGTCATTTGGATCGGGCCTCATGTTCAATAACCACTTTTTAAACCCTCACAGTGACCAAAATTGCCATTTTTACAGAGTTTTGCTTACTCAAAATCTTACATTTTGACCAATTTCAGGCACAGAAATGACTTTAAACACACTTATTTTAGTTGAAAAAGTAATAATTCACATCCAACCGTCATTTAAAGTCAAAAGATTAAATGTTAAAATGTCATCAATATTGACCATTTTTTCAACGTTCGACTGGTCCGGGGTCATCGTTTTTCATCAGAAAATTGATTTTTTGGACTCTACCAAAAATGATTCAAAATGTCATTTGGATCGGGCCTCATGTTGAATAACCACTTTTTAAACCCTCACAGTGACCAAAATTGCCATTTTTACAGAGTTTTGCTTACTCAAAATCTTCAATTTTGACCAATTTCAGGCACAGAAATGACTTTAAACACACTTATTTTAGTTGAAAAAGTAATAATTCACATCCAACCGTCATTTAAAGTCAAAAGATTAAATGTTAAAATTTCATCAATATTGACCATTTTTTCAACGTTCAACTGGTCCGGGGTCATCGTTTTTCATCAGAAAATTGATTTTTTGGACTCTACCAAAAATGATTCAAAATGTCATTTGGATCGGGCCTCATGTTGAATAACCACTTTTTAAACCCTCACAGTGACCAAAATTGCCATTTTTACAGAGTTTTGCTTACTCAAAATCTTCAATTTTGACCAATTTCAGGCACAGAAATGACTTTAAACACACTTATTTTAGTTGAAAAAGTAATAATTCACATCCAACCGTCATTTAAAGTCAAAAGATTAAATGTTAAAATTTCATCAATATTGACCATTTTTTCAACGTTCGACTGGTCCGGGGTCATCGTTTTTCATCAGAAAATTGATTTTTTGGACTCTACCAAAAATGATTCAAAATGTCATTTGGATTGGGCCTCATGTTGAATAACCACTTTTTAAACCCTCACAGTGACCAAAATTGCCATTTTTACAGAGTTTTGCTTACTCAAAATCTTACATTTTGACCAATTTCAGGCACAGAAATGACTTTAAACACACTTATTTTAGTTGAAAAAGTAATAATTCACATCCAACCGTCATTTAAATTCAAAAGATTAAATGTTAAAATTTCATCAATATTGACCATTTTTTCAACGTTCGACTGGTCCGGGGTCATCGTTTTTCATCAGAAAATTGATTTTTCTGGACTCTACCAAAAATGATTCAAAATGTCATTTGGATCGGGCCTCATGTTGAATAACCACTTTTTAAACCCTCACAGTGACCAAAATTGCCATTTTTACAGAGTTTTGCTTACTCAGAATCTTCAATTTTGACCAATTTCAGGCACAGAAATGACTTTAAACACACTTATTTTAGTTGAAAAAGTAATAATTCACATCCAACCGTCATTTAAAGTCAAAAGATTAAATGTTAAAATTTCATCAATATTGACCATTTTTTCAACGTTCAACTGGTCCGGGGTCATCGTTTTTCATCAGAAAATTGATTTTTTGGACTCTACCAAAAATGATTCAAAATGTCATTTGGATCGGGCCTCATGTTGAATAACCACTTTTTAAACCCTCACAGTGACCAAAATTGCCATTTTTACAGAGTTTTGCTTACTCAAAATCTTCAATTTTGACCAATTTCAGGCACAGAAATGACTTTAAACACACTTATTTTAGTTGAAAAAGTAATAATTCACATCCAACCGTCATTTAAAGTCAAAAGATTAAATGTTAAAATTTCATCAATATTGACCATTTTTTCAACGTTCAACTGGTCCGGGGTCATCGTTTTTCATCAGAAAATTGATTTTTTTGGACTCTACCAAAAATGTTTCAAAATGTCATTTGGATCGGGCCTCATGTTGAATAACCACTTTTTAAACCCTCACAGTGACCAAAATTGCCATTTTTACAGAGTTTTGCTTACTCAAAATCTTCAATTTTGACCAATTTCAGGCACAGAAATGACTTTAAACACACTTATTTTAGTTGAAAAAGTAATAATTCACATCCAACCGTCATTTAAAGTCAAAAGATTAAATGTTAAAATTTCATCTATATTGACCATTTTTTTCAACGTTCGACTGGTCCGGGGTCATCGTTTTTCATCAGAAAATGGATTTTTTGGACTCTACCAAAAAAGATTCAAAATGTCTTTTGGATCGGGTCTCATGTTGAATAACCACTTTTTAAACCCTCACAGTGACCAAAATTGCCATTTTTACAGAGTTTTGCTTACTCAAAATCTTCAATTTTGACCACTTTCAGGCACAGAAATGACTTTAAACACACTTATTTTAGTTGAAAAAGTAATAATTCACATCCAACTGTCATTTAAAGTCAAAAGATTAAATGTAAAAATTTCATCAATATTGACCATTTTTTCAACGTTCGACTGGTCCGGGGTCATCGTTTTTCATCAGAAAATTGATTTTTTGGACTCTACCAAAAATGATTCAAAATGTCATTTGGATCGGGCCTCATGTTCAATAACCACTTTTTAAACCCTCACAGTGACCAAAATGGAAAGGGGCGACCGAATCGGTCCCCCCGAACTTATGGCCGAGTGCCTCGATCCCCCCGGGAAGCCATTTTGGGCGGGAGGCGCGTCTCAGCTGGTATGCCCGAAGCGGCGTGGCTGGGGCGTGCTCGTTCCCGCCCTAGAGTGGGCTGGCCTAGACACCGACGCAGCCAGCCACGCCCTCAGGGGCAGGCAGGGGCGGGTATACGCCCGCCCTGAAGACGGATAAAAAGGGACGCAAGACCAGAAGACATCCTCTTGTTCTTGTGCTCTGAAGCTGCACCTCCTCGCTGCACGTGAGCTCGGGACAGAACGAAGAGCCAATTTTGAGCGTTTTAATCTCTCTCTTTGTCTTTTAGATTCTTCATCGAAAGGATGCCCAAGAAAGGAGCAAAGAGAATGTCGACTGACCAGTTGGTTCGGGCACTCATGAAGGATATGTCCGAAATTAAGAAGCGGTTGGCGGAGCGAGACGGCGAGGAGGGATCGGGGCGTCCACCGGCCGGAGGGAAGCCAAAGAGGCCGAGAAGGGGGCCGGTCGGGGGAGACGTCCCGGTTCCCTGTTCTCCGCTCGAGGCGCCAGCCCCGGTACCGGCCCCGGTACCGGATGAGGGGAATCCGATTCCCGTGATAGTTACCCCAACGTCTGCCGGAGATATGCCTCCCGAGTTGGCGGCACAGTTAGCAGCATGGTTGGGGGACAGTAATGGGGGCGCCATGGCTACCGAAGCGCAAGCTCTCATAAAGCAGTTGCGCGAGAAACGTGATACAGCCAAGGTGCCCGCGCCGGATGCGGCGATAGACAAGCCACGAGGGACGGAAGCATCGTCTGGTGCAGGTAAGCGGCCATTGCCGATTGCAAGGGATGAGTCAACACCCTCTCGTAGAGAAAGATTGGGGCAACATGTTCCTTTGCCAATAAAGGAAAAGATTTGGGCGGGGGAATACGTTAACATTTTCTCCCTGCTCGTTGATCACTATGAGGTCGAAACTGTTAAGGGTCAAAAGGATCTGATGCATCCGAGTGTTTGGCGCGCAAAAATGGCCGCCTTTAAAGTGAATGAAAATATTGGTAACTGGGGTAATGCTTGGGGAATTTTCACGGCAATTTTGGGGGAACGTAGGCCTGATTTGCTCCCTGAATTTCCAGTATATCAGTCACGAATTATGGGGTACTCGACATCACACCAAGGTAACCAATGGTTCTGTTATGACAACCTTTTCAGGAAAGCGATGGAGCATAACAAAAGTTTAACCTGGGACTGTTACGATTCTTTAACATGGAATAAGATGAAAGAATCCGGAATGTTGAAAGTGCCATTGGTGGGGAGTGCTGTTAGTGAGTCCTCCCGCCAAAATGGGGGGACGCCCTTTCGGTCGGGTACGGGTACAGACGATTACCCGAGACCCGCCGGCAATACAGGGAAGAGGGGGTTCTGTTTCAATTTCAACAGAAGCAAATGTACTAGGCCCCCGGGGTCTTGTAAGTTCAAACACGAATGTAGTGGTTGTGGGGCACCCCATCCTGAGTCCTCGTGCAGAGCCAAATCGGGTGAAAATGGGGGTAGAGGAGGCGCTAAACAGGTCTAATATAGTCCGAGGGGCGCCTTTACCAACCCCGATTGATACCCTGGCGATGATTCCCTGGCTCAGCGAATACCCAGATCGTACTTCTGCTGGGGTGCTACGAAACGGTTTTTCATATGGTTTCCGCATCCCGGTGGGTAACTTTCAGGGTGTCGGGTCGTGCAAAAATCAACTTTCCGTCTTGCAGCATACTACTGTAGTACAGGATAAAATCCAGAAAGAGGTTACCCGAGGTCGGGTTGCCGGCCCTTTTCATGTCCCCCCGGTACCGAACTTTGTTTGTTCTCCATTAGGGGTGGTCCCCAAGAAGGACCCGGGTGAGTTTCGATTGATTCACAATTTATCAGCCCCTCATGGCCTTTCTGTAAACGATGCAATTGATCCAGAAATGTGTTCGGTGCGGTACGCATCATTCGATGAGGCCGTAGCCATTTTGAATCGCCTGGGGCCCGGGACGCTGTTGGCGAAATCAGATATCGAGTCAGCGTTCCGTTTGCTCCCGGTATACCCGGATGATCAACGTTTGTTGGGATTCATGTTTCAAGGTTTGTATTACATGGACAGGTGTATGCCAATGGGGTGCTCGATATCTTGTGCTTATTTCGAGAAATTCAGTAGTTTTCTGCAATGGGTTTACACGAAGAAAACAGGTTTTCGGAATGTGATGCATTACCTCGATGATTTTCTGTTCCTTGGGGCCGCTGGGAGTGATGAATGTGCCCGGGCCTTGACTGAATTTTGTGTTTTAATGAATCAATTTGGCGTGCCGTTGGCACCAGGTAAAACTGTGGGTCCCACGACTTGCCTCGAGTTCCTCGGGATCGAGTTGGACTCTAGTGAGGGTTGTTTTCGTTTACCAGCTTCCAAAGTATTGAAATTCAAGACAGCCCTGCAAATGTGTATCACTGCATCTAAAGTTACGCTGCATCAATTGCAGCAATTGGTGGGGAAGTTGAATTTTGCCTTAAGGGTGATCCCGATGGCCCGCCCCTTCTCCCGTTCCATTGCACAGGCGATGGTCGGCCTAAAAGAGGGTCACCATCGCACGAGGTTATCGGCCGAGGTCCGCCAAGACATGCGTATTTGGTTAGCATTCTTGGCGGATTTCAATGGTCGAGTTGTCTGGAACAAACCGGCCTTGTCCTCTGAAGAGATGGGTCTATGGACGGATTCAGCGGGAAGCATGGGTTTCGGCGCCATCTTCGGCACAAAATGGTCGGCACAAAAGTGGCCAACATGGTGGCACGATGAGGGGCTGACGAGTAATATTGCTTTCCTTGAGCTGTTTCCTATTTTGGTGGCCCTCAGATCCTGGCCCGATGGTTTCAAAAATCATTCTGTCATATTTTGGTCTGACAATATGACCGTTGTAGAATGCATTAATAGTCAGGCAGCACGTTGTAAAATGATTTTGAGGCTGCTTAAAGAAATTGTCTTACTATGTATGCAACTGAACGTGGTATTCAGAGCAAAACATGTCCCGGGGGTGATGAATCAGGCTGCTGATGCACTGTCTCGTTTTCAAATGCAGGCTTTCTCGGGTTTCCTTCCCTCAGCGGACCCCGAGCCAGCACCCTTTCCCGAAGCTCTCTGGTCTCTCGGTGCCCC